>NC_080581.1:62036930-62336930 GCF_029962835.1 Magnolia sinica
TTGGTGGGCCCCACTTAGGTAAGTTTTGTAAACCGCACCCTCTATTAGTGTGGGCTCCATCATAATGTATGTGTTTCATCCAACAGCCCAACTGTTTTGGAGATAATTTAAGGCCCATTATGGAGGCCCATCTTCATGCATTAGTGGTCCTTGTTGAGGCCCACCTTGATTTGTATTAGGCGCATATTATGAGGCCCATTGAGGCCCACCTTGATATAGATATGGGGCTCATGTTATGTAGCCCATTTGATGTATTTGGGTCCTTGGGTCAAGGCCCAATTAGATGTATAAAAGGCCCATTACAATGTGTACTTCATGGAAGACCATCCCTTGGGAGCAATGTCGGTTTGATGTCCACATTGAATGGATAATGTTGGTTAAATGTCCGCATTATAACTCTCCCTAAGGCCCACTGATAGGCCCAAAATTATGGTAAGAAGGCCGCCTAGGGCCATCTCCATTATATCCAGAGCCCATCTCTTTATTCATGTTTAGTATAGATCCATGATTCATGATCATTCGCACCATATGTATGCCTGATGTGAGGAGTGACCGATCATAGCATATACCTTTGGATAGACTGTTTATGGGCTCCCTGATAGGCGGAGTCGCCTCATATAAGTGCATGGTATATACAGGGCTGTTGCATGACTGATAGTGTGATTCATGCACTTGCATTTGTGAGATTGTAGTTACTGTATGCCCTAGCGACATCAGGGCCATAGCCCCCACAGGCACATCGTGGATGGCAGGATTGGATACCGGAAATATTTGGTTCTAGCATACGGGCGCCATAGATGTCCCTGGGTGAAAATTCCTAAACCCGATGGTACCAGAGGATGACTCCAACGTCGAGACTGAGTGGATATACGAGCGCATGAGGGCCGAATACCAGGAGGCCGCGTCTCCCACTGTGTCGTGGTCGGTTGGAAAGGAGTGTGGCCTTACTCGCCCGAGGGTAGGGGGCAATACTAGGCTGAGTTTGACCAGCTCGCGAATGGGTCCGCTATCGACGTGCCGGATAGGTATTGGCAGACTATTGGTCAGGCGGATAGTGAGGTTTCTTACGCTCACTTGGACTGTGCAGCTAGGAGAGCGACAGTGCCATTGGAGTGTATTGAACCCCGGTGATTATCCAGAATGAGAACTGTACTGATACATATTGAGGATTGGCATGCTTGAGTTGCATCTTGCATCGCATGGCCGTGTTATGACCGATAGCATTCATATCTTGCACCGCATAGCCTTGGTACGGCTGATTGCATTCATGTGCTCATCACCATGATTCCGCATCACTCTGACCTTGTATTGCATTTTGAGCACATTTACATTGCGCACACACTTACACCACCCTCTAAGCTTTCCATAAGCTTATGCACGATTGATGCGTGCAGGTGACGCCAGGACGCAGTCGCAGCCATAGTCTCGCTGTAGTTGGAGCGTGCAGCCGAGCTTCTGGAGTTTTGTTTCTTTTATTACATTGTATTTTCCCTTTCTATCGCATTGTACTCAAAAGTTTTTGATCATAGTGGATTTTGTGGTGGTGTTCTTGTGGTTATTAGTTGTGAGTTATGCTTTTGTTATGCTCATTATGAATCAGATTGATGATTTGAAATCCTCCTTGTAGTATCCCAGGATCGGAACCTGGTGAATGGGTGCCGGGATCCGAAAATGGGGTTCTACGGGCCCGGTTTCCAAGTTCGGGGTGTGACATTTGATGGGTCCCTTTTGGGAACTAGGATTCCCCAAAAATCAGCCATACATGGGGCTCAGGTGATCTACACCACCAAAAGTTGTAGTGGATTGAATGTTTACCATTGAACATTGTTTTAGGTCACAGAAGTTTTGGATTGATATGAAATTTGTTTTTCCTCTTTAATTAGGTCCTTGTGACCTTATGAGTGGATTGAATGGAACATAAATGTTATAGTGGGCCCCACATGGGACCCACGTGTGAAAAGGATTGGTTGGTGTACGTAAACACCAGCTAATATAGTTGTTGTGTTGACATCCCAAGTACAGTGGGTCTAATCATGAGGAATATGTTATATCCCACCGTCCATTCATTTCTTGTGGGCCCCACACGTGTGGAGCCATCTGATATATATGTTATTTATTCTATATCCACTCCGTCCAACTGTCCAGGGACGTGGGACCCACCTACTGTGTGCAGATTGATTAGTGTACCTCACTCCAGCTATGTAGGTGCTGTGCCACATCAGTAAGTTCTGTGGGTCCCATTTGTTGTATGTTATCTCTAAGTCGTCCACCTATTTTGCCATATGGCCACACTGTGATGTATTTGTTTCATCCACACTGTCCAAATGTTTGGACAGTGCTGGACAATATTTGGACGGTGCTGATGAGCTGAATGATGTTTGGACAGTGCTGATTTACATAGGAAATGTTTGGATGGTGCTAAATTACCTGGGTAATGTTTGGCAGTGCTGACCATCATTTGTGGCCATGTGCCCCATGGAATGATAGTGTACAGTGATACACATGTTACACCTACAACTATTGAAATGATTTTTGATAAGGACCAAGCCCATTTGAGGCCCATTGGTGCGGCCCATCCATGAGGCCATCATGATGTACTTTTGGCCCATGAGCGGGGCCCACCTGCCTCATATTTAAGGTTCATATGATGGGCCCACTTGCTTGAATCTTAGGCTTATGGGCAAGGCCCATTGTGATATGTATTAGGCCCATGATGTGTTGTATTCGTACTATCTGTCCATTCGATGGACGTGTGGTCTGCCTTGATATATGATTTCATCCACGCCGTCTAAGGACGGGGGACCACCATGATGTATGCCTTATCCACACTATCTGTGGGATGTGTGACCCACCTGATGAAAGCATTCTATATCCACGTTGACCATCTGGTGGGGCCCATTTGCTGCATGTGCAGGGTCCACCTATTGTGCATTGGTGCGGCCCATTGAGCGGCCCATTGTGGTATATGCTAGGCCCATTGGTGTGGTCCATTAAGCAGCCCATTGTGATATATGCTAGGCCCATTGGTGTGACCCCGATTTGATATATATAAGGCCCATTATTGAGGCCCATCTTGATGTACTTGTGGCCCGTCCGTTGAGGCCCACCTTGATATATATGAGGCCCATTGGTGTGACCCCGATTTGATATACAAGATGGCTCATATGATGAGGTCGATGTGACGTAAATGAGGACCCATCATGATTGTATGTGAGGCCATGGGCCCACCTTATGTTTGGCCCTATGTAGGTCACTCCTTGGGAGCAATGTTGGTTAGATGTCCACATTGATGGGCAATGACGGTTAGACGTCCTCATTGTGACCTTCCCTTAGCCTTATTAGGCAACCCTCTTCGTGGGTTAACCCAAATAAGTGGGCCCCATTCGACATAAACGGATGTCTCCGTGCTATCAGATTTGATATAACCACGGTCGAGAGCCGACCTTTACATTATGGTTGATTGGTTGTCCATCTATAGACCCCGCCTTGTTTGTATATGCTGGTTGTTGGTGACGATTATCGATGCTGATCGTCGGTGCTGATTATCGATGTTGATTATCGGTACCGATTATCATGGCCGATTGCCAATTCCGATTGTCATGACCGATTTGCCGATTCTGATTATCGATCGATCCAATTGTCGTGACCGAATTGTCGATTCTAATTATCGATCGATCCTAATTGTTGTGGTAGATTAATCGATTATCGATCGAGGCCGATTGTCGATTATGTTTGTCGTGTCCGATTGGCCAACTATTGTGGCCGATTACCGATTATGATTGTTATGGTCGATTGACAAATTATCGATCAAGGGTGATTATCGTGGCTAATTACCGATTATGATTGTCATGACTGATTGACCAATTATCGATCGAGGCTGATTATCGTGGCCGATTGCCGATTATGATTGTCGTGGCCGATTGACTAATTATTGATCGAGGTCGATAATCGTGGTTGATTACCGATTATGATTATTATGGTCGATTGACCAATTATCGATCGAGGTCGATTATTATGGCTGATTACTGATTATGATTGTCATCGCCAATTAACCGATTATCGATCGAGGCCAATTATCGTGGCCGATTGCCGTTATGATTGTCGTGGCCGATTGACCGATTATCGATCGAGGCAGATTATCGTGGCCAATTACCGACTATGATTGTCGTGGCTGATTGACCGATTTTCGATCAAGGTCGATTATTGTAGCCAATTACCAATTATAATTATCGTGGCCGATTGACCGATTATTAATCGAGGCCGATTATTGTGGCCGATTGTCGATTATGATTGTTGTGGTTGATTGGCCAATTATCAATCGAGGCCAATCATCGTGATCGATTGTGGATTCCGATTGTGATGTATATTCTGCCCATATTTGAGGCCCAATGTGATGTATAAGCGGCTCGTAATTAAGGCCTGTTATGATGTGTATTCTACCCGTGTTTAAGGCCTAATGTGATGTATATGAGGCCTATGTGATGAGGCCCATTGTGATGCATTTGAGGGCTAGGCGATGGAGCCCATTGTGATGTATGTTAGGCCCATGTGAGAGGCCCATTGTGACGTATATTAAACTCTTGAGTGAGGCCCATGGTGTTGTATATTTGGACCTTGTGTGAGGTCAGGTCCACTATATGTTAGGATCTATGAGGGCCATTCCTTGGGGGTAATGTTGGTTAAATATCCACATTGTCGAGGTCAATTGTCGATGTCGGTTGTTGATACCGATTATGAGTATGTGACAGCATAGCATCATGATACATGCCCATACGCATCATCTACATGTTTGTTATGAGATGTAGTTGATCATTGCATATGTCATTAAGCATGTTGTTATGAGACTCCCTAATAGGTGGAGGTTATCTCACATGAGCGCACGATATGTGCAGGATTGATGCATGACTGGATTGTATGACTCATGCATCTCAGATTATGATTACTATACACTCTAGCTACATGAGGGCCGTAGCCTCCACAGGCATATCGTGAATGGCCAGACGGGACACCGAAAATTTATTCTAACATCGGGCTACCATAGATGGCCCTGGGTGAAAATTCTTAAACCCTCTTGGTACCAGAGGACGACCCAATGTCGAGACCGAGTGGATACATGAACACCCGAGTGTCGAATACTAGGAGGCTGCGTTTCCCACTGTGTCGTTGTCAGTTGGGAAGGGGTGTGGCCTTACCCGCTTGAGCGTAAGACGCATTGCTAGGCTGAGTTTGACCAGCTCGTGAATGGGTCCGCTATCGACGTGCCGGATAGGTATTGGCAGACTATTGGCTAGGCAGATAGTGAGGTTTCTTACGCTCACTTGTACTGTGCCGCTGGGAGAGCGGCAATACCATTTAGAGTGTACTAAACCCTGGTGATGATCCTAGAGATGAACAGTACTGATTTGTTGACTTATTGAGCAGGAGTTGCATACTCATTCATTCACTATCCACTTGGGCTGGTGGTACGCAACTATTTGTTATGTGTACCTTACCAAAGGCCAGGATTTCGGTTGGGGCGTGCGACTAACCTGAGATCGGGAGTTTACCACATTGAGTCTGTCTATCCAAATTTAAGTATGGGACTGGTTTGGATAGAAGTCCCTTGAGATGGACCCCATAGCTTGCGATACTATGTACTATCATCCTGACTTCACACTCCAGCATGGTCATTCCATTCGCACGCATATTGCATTGCATTCGATATGGCATTTTGAGTTACCTGTGTTTTTGCATTTATATGGTTTAGATACGGCATCTGATATTTGACTCTTTATAACTCATCATTTGTATGTTGATCTATATTGCGTATTTTGATATTGTTTGACTCATGGACTTGTCGATATTTTCGCTTACTCTGATAATGTATGATTTATGACCTTGCGCCTATTTTGACATTGTATGATTATGACATTGCGTTGAATACTTGGTACTTACCTTGTCCACATACTTACACCACCCTCTAAGCTTTCTATAAGCTTATGCACGATAGATGTGTGCAGGTGATGTTAGGTTACAGTAGTGTTGAGCTTGGAGCGTGCAACGGTCTTCTGGAGCTTGATTTTCGATTTATGTGTTTCTCTTTCAGCATTGTACTCAAATGATTATATTAGTGGATATATGATGATGATGTTGCCTTTGTGAATTGGGTAATCTTGTGGTTATGCTTATTTCGAGTTAAATGTATAAAAAAAAATCCTCCTTGTAGGATCCCAGGATCGGAATCTAGCGTCTGGACGCTAGGAGCCGAGAATGAGGTACTACGAAGGCTGTCGGCACTGGATTCGATGATCGGGATTCCTGTGAATCTAATTTTTGAGTTTGGGGCGTGACACCATGCCTTGTAGAATTACCCACACCTTAGAGCCCACCTTGTATATATATTGGGCCCCATAAGGAAGTCCAGTTTATTGCGCGATAGATAGGGTAAGGAAGCCCACTTATTGTACTTAGACTCGACTCTGCCCTCGGTGGGGGATATTGTGACACTCTGTCACTTTGCACACATGGGCAAACACTGATATCGGCGGAGCCTAAGGGCCTGGGCAAGCTACTAGTGGTTGGCATGCTACTGTGCTAGCGGGCTACTGTGCACACAATGAAGGCAGAACTTTGTTCGACATCAGAAGCATCGTTCAATGTTGTGGTGGCTATAAGTTGGATTCATTCCTTAACTGTCGTGAAGCTTTTTAAATTAGTGAGCTTCGGCAAAGCAGTCTATATCACCCTTTGCCATAGACGGAAGGATATGCAGTATTAGGTTTGATGTATCCATTGTTTAGAGCTTATCTTGATATTTGGACTAGATCCGTCATCTTTCTGTGGACCCCCACCATTCGTATGCATGTTGTGAGGGATGATTGATTTAAGCATATTCCATTGGGTGAATTATTTATGGGACTTCTTGTGAGACGAAGTTGCCCCTTCATGATCACACTATACACGCAGGTTTGATGCATGGCCTAGATACGGCTGACAGTATTCATGGACTCGTCAGGATTTGCATACTGCATTACATCCTCAGTATATGATATTTGGCTTACTATGTCTCCACATTGCATAGCTGATCCACATTGCTTCCTCAGTATATGATATTGGCTTATTATGTTTTCGCATCGCATAGCTTAGATAAGGCTGATGATATTTATAGACTTACCGGCGTGTTTTCGCATTGCTCTGATATTGCATACTTGACACTTACCTTGAGTACACACTTTCACAACCCTCTAAGCTTTTTATAAGCTTATGCACGATAGATGTGTGCAGGTGGCGTTAGGTCCCAGCAGCGTTGAGCTTTGAGTATGCAGCTGTCTTTTAGAGCTTTGATTTTCAATATATGTATTTCTCTTTTAGCACTTTATTCAACTGTTTATATTAGTGGATTTGTGATGATGATGTTGCCTTTGTGATTTTGGTAAACTTGTGGTTATGCTTCTTACAAGATCAATGTATGTTGAAAAATTCTCCTTGTAGGATCCCAGGATCGGAATTTGGCGTATGGACGTTGGGAGCCGAGAATGGGGTACCGTGGTGGTTGTCGGTGCTAGATTTGGCGATCGGAAATTCTATGAGACGGGTTTCCGAGTTTGGGGCGTGACACTGCAAGTGGATCCTTGGCTCTCTAATGTTTCCTTTATATTGATAATTTCAATCCACAACAATCTCTTTTCAATTCTTATATTTGGTTTAGTTTCTAGTCTAATTCTTAAATAGTTCAGAAAATCACAATATATTCAATCCCCGTGGGTTCGACCTCGGTCTCACTGAGATTATTATTACTTCACAACCCTGCACTTAGGGTATAAGTGAACAATAATATTATTGGATGAAGAACTAGCCTCTCAATGAACTTGTACTAAAAGTGATGCCTAAACAGGCACTGGTTTAGTCTGAATGGGCATATCCTACAATACATGTTAAAATTTTAACTCTACTATAACTTCATTGTGCATATTAATCCTTCTAACCATATTGTTTTATTTTCGAATAGGTGTTAACACAGGTATCCCATTGAGCGTGTGATAATACTTAAATATTTCATATATATCCCATTTTTCACATCAGTTTTCCATGCAATTAATTCATGTTAATTTGGCCTGATTAGATTGATTTTTAACTTGCAAGAAGATTTCAGAGTCTATGAAAAATTAATGTTTAAAGTGATGATTTAAAGCCCAAAGGCGATTCAAAGTGGAGTGATTGAAGATTTAAGAGCTCAAGGGATGATTAACAAGTATATTCGAGCATGTGGACCAAAAGAGATCAAGAGGAAGTTGAACGATACTTGAAAACAAGTGAAGAAACTAAGAAAAAGAATTCTTGCAATTTCAGGCCAAGAAAATGAAATCCTGAAAGTACATGGTAAAAAAATAACTCCTAAAATTGGTTGCTAACAAATTTTATTGTTGAGTGTCAAATATTGCATATTTCCACCTATTTATTCATTGGTTTTATGAACATGATAGCACTTAATTGTTATATTTATGCATGTTTGTCTTGTGAGGTGATTTCAAGAGCTTAATGTGAAAAGAGTGCTAAAAGTGTGGAAATTGGTGCTCAAGAATTACTAAGGTAATGATGGATCTTTGAAGAATAATATTGAAGAATTTACATGCTAAAGATCCAAGAAAACCAAAAGCAAAGGAGGAAGAAAAAGACTGGAAAAATCGTAAAAGAAATAGAAGAAACAGACTGTTCGGCTCGACTTTTGGTTTGACTGAAGCGATGTTCGGTGTGACCAAAGTGTGCAAAATAGTCCAACGAGGAATGATGAAATTTAGAGTTAATTCGGTTTAACCAAATATTAATTTGGTCTGACCGAACGAAGGCTCGGTGCGACAGAAGGTAGACAGAGAGTTCATGTGTGAAAAGGAGTTAATTCGGTCTAACCGAAGGATAATTTAGTCCAACCGAAGTTCAAGTTCAGTGTGATAGAAATCAATCAGTCCGACCGAAGCATAACTACGCTATGTAAATTTGAGGCAATTTCAAAGTCAGTCTGACCGAAGCTTATAAATATGGGTCTTTTAGGAGCTTCTAAGCATGAATTAGGGTAGGAGGAGTAGAGTAAGGTGTTGGAGAGCTTCAAGGAGTCCTTCTTTCTTCCCCAATCTTCTTCTTCTAGTTAGTTTCTATGTTTTCTTCAAAGACTTTTTAGCTTAATCATATATTTGGTTAGCTAATCTCTTAGCTAAGGCTAATGGATGAAGCTTGTAGTTAATTTTAGTTTTTAGTTTGTTGAATTTAATGCTATTACTTTAAATGATGATAGAAGATTGGTTTGGTTTGAATTTACTTTAAAAGTCTTTAAGTTGTTTATTTATGGATTTATTGTGTACTCCAGGTATAACGAATGCTTGATTTAACAATTGTTTAGCCTTGATGTAGAGAAGTAATCATTTTATACAATTAATTGATCCAATGATACCCACGGGTACTTTGGATGCTCTTGATTCCCTGTGATTGATATTCGAGTGCTTAATGGAAGAACCGGTTAATTAAGATCATATTCATCTTGATATTTGTGAATGGTTTAACCATTCTATCTTTCAACTAGATATATTAGGACTTCGATTCCAGTTAAGTTATATTAGAGTAGCAATTTGATGATTGAAATTACTACAAGTTAATTTCTGGATCCTTAGTAAAACTAATACTCTCAGACGAGACATAATGAACTTCTCCCAAAAATGAGATGAAACATTTTTTTGAGTATTGGGAACGGTTCAAGGAATTACTTCACACTTGCCCACACCATGGCTACGAAATTTGGTGAACAATTAACTTTTTCTATGAAAGACTAACAGTAAGTATGTGCCAATTCGTAGAAATGATGTGCAATAATGAATTTATGACAAGGAACTGGAAGACACCTGAGATTACTTTGACATGCTAGCTGAAAATGCTCAGTCATGGGATACATCCAACCAAGCTAGTAATTCCAAAGTAGTGCTAGGAGAGAGGAGAATACACATGCTTAATTATGAGGTCAATGTTAGTGTAAGATTGGCGGATCTCACAAGGAAAATTAAGGCCTTAGAATCAAGGAAGGGATCAACCTAAAGCAGTTGTTAAAGTCATTTATGGTATTTGTGACAGGGATGTACACCTAACTAAAGATTATCCTACAACCTTGCATTTCAAGAGGTGTTGCGTGCTTAAACAAGTGCTACAAACGCTTACCAACACCCCTTTAGTGCATCGAATTCTAACACATACACTCTAGATTGGCGGCATCCAAATTTCAGTTAGAGGAATGAACTAGCTATGAATGCAACCAAATCCTCAAGGGCTACCTAGTGGATCCACGTCCATAAGAACTCTTGATGATATATTGAATGCATTCTTATAAGGGCAACTGCGGGCTATGAATTAACTTAGAACATCGGCTGCAAGAATTGAGGCACGACTAAACGTTAGGAAAAAAAAGGGACCTTTCCATCCCAACCTTAACCCAACCTTAAGGGACAATTTGAGATAAGTAACCACAATCCTTCAACTCTACATGTGGAACTTGTTAAATCCATCACCACTTTAAGAAGTGGAAAAGAAATTGACAAGGAAATTCCTAAGAAGGTTGAGAAACCCAAGGAGTCCAAAGACCCAAAAGATCGTGGTGAAGAAACATCCATGTTGATAAAGCACTTTTGGATCTTAGGACAAGTGTCAATCTGATACCTTACTTGGTATATGAGCAATTAGGTCTTGTTGAATTAAAACCCACTCGGACAACGTTACAATTAACTGGTCATTTACCTAGGATACTGAGAAGTGTGGTAGAAGATGTGTTGATCCAAGTCGATATGTTCTACTACCCTGTAGACTTCATCGTCCTGGATACACACCAGGTTATAAATGCAAAGACTCACATTCCTGTCATATTAGGTGACCATTCTTGGCTACTGCCAATGCCGTAATTAATTACCGGAACGGGATCATGAAAATATCTTTTGGGAATATAACTATCAAATTGAACGTATTTAATTTGCAAAAACCACAGGAGCATGAGGATAAGACTCATGAGGCAAATTTGATTAAAGCATTTGAAGATGATGAACCTCTTCCAACTGAAACTGCTGAAACTCTAGAAGTCTACATGGCACACTTTGTAGATTCAGACGATTCTATGATAAGAGAAATAGTGAATGCCTTATGAGATTGTGTCTCGGTGCCTAATAATAACCGGGACAATCATTGTGTTAAAAATGCTCCTTCCACTAATACTGAATTCTTACCATTATAGGTGGATGAGGAACATGCTGAACCGAAGTCTGCTACTTCAGATGTCATGGAGACTACATTGATTAAAAACTTTTCTGCTATTCAATTATTTGTAGTCTTTTATTCACCTTGGTATAGTAATATTGAAAATTCTACTGCCATAGGTGAATCATAATTTCTTGATATACCTCATGATCATAAGAAGAAAATTCTTGATGAGGTGCACAAATTTCTCTAGACTATCACAATCTAGGATATCCAAACTTTCTCCAAAGTAGGCTTCTAGATGGTCTTGTTAAAAAGCGTACTGAGAAATTTGTTGAGATACTTGCCAGATGAAGAACCGCTGCCTTGGCATAAGCGATAATAGAATTGGAATTAAATTTTCTGCTTTCTTAGGATTTAGGACTAGGTTAGTTTGTTTTGATTTTGTTCTAGTTTCGTGCTATTCCCTAGAATGTTGAAGACTTTGAATCGTTTCAATTCTCCTTTTTCAGGAACTAACCTTCTTACTCAGTCATCTTTTATTTTTTATTGTCTCATGTTGTTTTGATTACTCATATCTCTTACATTGAGCATAATGTAAATTTTAGGTTGGGGTTGACATTAGGTAGACCAATTTATATTTTTCTAGTGTTTGAGTAAAAAATTATTAAATTTTTTCAATTTTTCAATTTCAAAACTCTTTTGGAAAGTGAAAATCTGTGTAATTGAGTAGGTTTTGAGTATTATGACAAGATTTAGAACAAATTTTTTGAACTATTGGATAAGTTGTTCTAATGAATTAATTAATAAAAAGTTTAAACATTAATTAAATCTAATTCACAATTCACACTTGGCTTGTTTTCTATGAACTATACTTGAATTTCTAATTTTAGCATGAGTATCACTGAAAGGTACTAGGAATTAAGTCTGGAGATCATTATCTACCTTGAAAATAATGAAAAAGAAGAAAAGAACCAGCTAGAAAATAGTTAGATTGGCGAAAAGGCTATACATGTATGTGTTTCAAAGAAAAAATTCAGTGAAAAGATGGGAAAGAATGAAATTAATGTGAAAAGCCATTGACATAAAATCGAAAAGCTAGAAAAGAAGTGAAAATGGGAATAGGTTTGGAATTAATACTTGTGTTGATCTGTCCACCTTAAAGTGATAAGCATGGCTGGCATTATGAAATGATATTGCAAGCCTATGCCTAAAGAGAGAGGGGGAATATATGTGCTTAATGAGGAAGACAATGTTAATGTAAGGTTGGTGGGTCTCACAAGGAAGGTTGAGCCCACGGAATTGAGAAAGGTAGATGTATTCTAACCTATAAAGGCCGCTGAGAAGACTTCTGAAATTTGTGAGAGTGATGAAGGATTGTCATACAATCTCTGCTTTTCAAGAGGTGTTGAAAGATCAATTGAATTCCATGAACACTTACTAACACCCTTTTAGTGCCTTGAATTCAAATACGTACACTCCAGATTGGCAGAATCATCCCAATTTTAGTTGGAGGAATGGGCTCATGGCCAATGCAAACACTAATCCCCAAGGGCCATCTACTAGTACATCTCATATGCCCCCATCGAAGAGGATCCTTGATGAGACATTGAATGCATTCATTTGTTGGGCTCACCGAGATGTGGTTCACAAATCCAGCCTATCCATTATGTGTGTCTCACTTGGATGAGCAGTCAGACCAAGTTTCTGATGCATCCAAATTTCAAGTGGGCCCCACTAAGTACTTTTATATGTTTTAGGAATATCTTCACATGATTTTAGATGGTATGGCCCACATGAGTTCCATATACAGTTGATTTTTGGGATATTGCATAATTTAAAGGGGACCCATCAAATGCATGGTGTTGATGGTATATATATATATATATATATATATATATATATATATATATATATATATAGATATATATATATATATATATATATATATATATATATTGACCACTATAGATGAAACTTTTTACCTAGTTTCTTTTCTGAAGAGTCCAAAACTTACCTTCCCAACTTAGACGTTGGACATAACGGACAAGCATTTGAGGACCAAAATACCCTGCCTTCCTTTCAGAAGCCGATTGGCTGGTGTGCGAAGACGAGCGCTGATGCTCGGACATGGATACAGATTGGCTACTCCCCTGCCACCAGCCAATGGCTGGTGTCGGTGCTCTGTGGGCCCTACCATGATATATGTGTTTCATCCATGTCGTCCATATATTTTTCTAGATCATTTTATTGCAAGAGGGAAAAAATGAGGTATATCCCAATCTTAAGTGGACCACATTACAGGAAACAGTGTTGAGTGAATTTGGACCATTAAAAACTTTTTGTGGGCGTAAAAGTTTTGGATCAAGCTAATCTTTGTTTTTTCCCTTCATCTGGGTCTGTATGACTTAATCAACATATTGGATGTCAAATAAATAGTACAGTGGGGCTTAGGAGTATTTTAATGGTGGATATCCAATAACTATTGTTTTCGTATAGTGTGGTCGACCTGAGATTTATATTCTTATCATTTTTTGTATCAAGCCCTAAAATGATTTGTAAAAATGAATGAATGGAATGGATGAAGCAAATACGTCATGGTGGGGCCCACAGAGCACCGACCACTAGCCATGGGGCTGGTGGCAGGGGAGTAGCCAATCCGTTCCCCAGACGCGGATTAGATACTTACAGGTTGAGTAGCGAGTCGACTACTGAAGTGATGTCACCATGTTCTGTGGGCCCCAATATGATGTATGTGTTATATCCACACCGTCCATCCATTTTTAGATATCATTTTAGGGTATGAACCAAAGAATGAGGCAAAGAAAAATCTGTAGTGGACCCCACCAAAGAAAACAGTGGGGAGAGTGATTCCCACCGTTGAAACTATCCCAAGGCCCATCATAATGTTTATTTGAAATCCAACCTGTTCAAAAGTTTAAAAAGACATGAAATAAGGGAAAATACAAATATCAGCTTGATCTAAAACTTTGTGGCCTTTAGAAGTTTTTAATGGTGGGCGTCACTATCCCACTGTTTTCTGTGCTGGGGTCCTTGGAGATTTGGATTTAACTCGTTCTTTGGATATTGCCCTAAAATGATCTCTGCAATTGGATGAAAGGTGTGGATACAAAACATACATCATGGTGGGGCCACGAGCATCCGCGCTCGTCTTCACACACCAGCCAATCCCCTTTCGAAAGGAAGGTAGGGGTATTTTGGTCCTCAAATGCTCGTCCATACACGTCTAAGTTGGGAAGGTAAGTCTTGGACTTCCGTAAACAGAAACAGGATAAAAAGTTACGTCTACCATGGTCAATCTCTCATAAACAGAAACAGGATAAAAAGTTACGTCTACCATAGTCAATATCTCTCTCTCTCTCTCTCTCTCTCTCTCTCTCTCTGGGAAAAGGTTCTATGCAGTCGAGCTCATGGATACTTCCCATGAGTTCAAGCTATGTGGACCCCACCGTGATAAGTTTCAATCATCTACCCCATTAGTCAAATGCATCATTCCATGATGGGCCTGGGGCTTAAAAAAAAAGTCAATCCGTGACTTTTTGGGCCACACCACGTGCAAAAGTTAATAGGGGTTACCCTCCATTAAAATATTCATAATCATTTGTTGGGCCGACCGAGATGTTGTTCACAAATCCAGACCATCCATTATGTGTGTCCTACTTGTATTAGGGATCACACCAAGTTTCAAATGCATACAAATTTCAGGTGGACCCCACCAAGTGCTTTTATATGTTTTAGGCATGTATTCACATGATTTAAATGGTATGGCCCACCTAAGTTCCGTATATGCTGATTTTTGGGATATCCCATAATTTAAAGGGGACCCATCAAATGCACGGTGTTGATGGTTGACATGCATCATGGTGGGGCCCATACAGCTCGACCTCATGGGAAGTTCCCATGAGCTCGACCGCATGGAACCTTTTCCGTGTGTGTGTATGTGCGAGAGAGAAAAATAATGTTGTTGATGTTGAAGTAGATGAAAAAGAGTAGAAGAGGGAAAGAGGCATCCATACCGGGATATGCTTTTTAGCAACCGCAAGATGGAGAATGCTGTTGTCATTATCATCCATCATTTTCAAAAACTCATCATCTTCACCATTCTTTGCATACTCTAACAGCGTCCTCACAATCTCGAATTGGTCATGATTCACACATAGGTGTAAAATTGGCTCCCTGCGATCCGTCAACACCCGAGTTGCTATCCACTTTGCACCAACTAGCTCCTTCACCACCTCCACCCGGCCTTTGAGTACTGCTGCATGGAGAGGAGTCCTTCCATCTTTATCACGAACAAGGCACATATCAGTGTCGATCTGCAAGAGCTCTTTTACCATCTCTACATGCCCTTTCGCTGATGCCAAGTGCAAAGGCGAGGATCGTTCAGAGTCTAGTACACGGGCAAGTTCTGGCTTTCTACTTAGGACTGCCTTTGCAAACTCTATGTGCCCAAATAGAGCTGCTATATGCAAAGGGGTCTCGGCAAAATCAGCTGCTCCATCGAGAATGTACGCATTTTCTTCAACCAATGTATTCAAGTAATCAACACGCCCCATTAGAGCTGCTTCGTGAAGCCTAGCATCCATTCTCTCTTTTTCCCTCAGATACAGGTGGATCCTAACCCACATACATACTAAACATAAAAAAGGATAAAGTGTGAGCGTATCGTTCTCCCTTCTTAACCATATATATATGGGCTGCTGATTGAGGAAGCGGAGTGCGTGCTGAGCCACAAACCACCGATGTTAATAGTGTCTTGACGTCACCAAGTTCTCTGGGGCTATCATGATATATGTGTTACATCCCCACCATCCATCCAGAACTTGCCAAAGAATGAGTCAGATCCAAAGCTCAAATGGACCCACCATAGAAAACAGTGGAGAGAGTGATGCCCACCATTAAAATTTTCCAAGGCCCACAAAAGCTTTGGATCAAACTGAAATTTGTGTTTTCCCTTCTTTCATGTTTGTCTTAACTTGTGAACATGTTGGATCACAGATAAACATCACAGTGGACCTTAGGAAGGTTTCAACGGTATGAGTCGCTCTTCCCATTGTTTTCTATGGTGGGGTCCACTCCAAATCTAAATCTAACTCATTCTTTGTCTCATGGCCTAAAATTATCTCTACAAATTGATTGACGGTGTGGATACAACACATACATTATGGTGGGTCCCACATAACCTAGTGGCGTCACTTTAATAGGTAGTCTCGTTGGCTACTTAACCAGTCACTCTTCCGCAAAAGTATCTTGCGTGTGATACAAGCTATCAATTTGAAGTTTTTTCAGCTACACACTAGGGCTGGGTCGGGTTGGTGCTCAACCCTAGCCCTATCAATTTGAAGTTTTTTCAGCTACACACACTAGGGTTGAAAGTCGGGCAGGTTGGGTCGGGTTGGTGCTCAACCCTAACCCAACCCAAGGTTCTTATACCTCAACCCTAACCCAACGCAATCCAACCTCAGGTTGGAAATTCTCAACCCAAGCTCAACCCAAGCGGGCTCGGTCGGGCGGATACATGCTAATATTTTCATTATTACATTAGTCTATTATATTTCAATACACTTCTTAGTTTTTGTACCTTTTATTTTATTAATTATATATGTAGTTATTTATGTTAAAAAACTTCATTTTTTCTAAACAAACAAGCCAAAATTTAGGACTAATACGCAATCCATTTGAGAGAGAGAAATTTGGCATATCTTGTTAGCTTGAATCATTGGAAATGGTGGACTAATGAGACTCGATGGCACTGGAATTTCATATGCCTTCAACACAGATGATCCACACTCAATTACAATTTGTGACTTACATATTGATTGGGTTCGGGTTGGGTCGGGCAACCCGAGACCTCAACCCAAGCCCGACCCAACCTTTACCGGGTTGGTGTTTATATAGCCCAACTTGAGACCAAACTCGGTACATCCTGCCCGAGCCCAACCCAATGTCGGGTCGGTCACGGGTCAATTAGGTTGAACCCGCCCAACTTTCAGCCCTAACACACACCAGTATAGTTGGCGGTGTGATAGAACTTGAATGCACCTGGGCCCACCGTGAATGCATGTGGTCGATCTACACCGTCCATTCATTTTTCCATATCATTTTAGGGGTTGAACCTAAAATTTATGCATATCCAAAGCTCAAGTGGACCATACCATTAGAAAAAGTAGTACTGATGATGCAAACATCCAATGGCTCTATTTTAACCTTACCCCTTTATTTCTCAACAGTTAAAGATGCAAATAATCAATGACTCTATTTTAACTTCATACTATATGACCGGATCGGATTGGATAGGATTTCGGATCAGATCCGTCCAAATTGGCATTCATCTGAACTCGATCCGATGAACGATCGGATTAGCTTGACCCTACTCGAACCGCACTGATCCAGGCCGTCAGTTCAGTTTGGATCGGGTCGGATCCACTGGATCGGGTCAGATATGCCTAGTTCTAGGCATGAGCTTAAAAATGAGACAAATTCAAGAGTACACCATAGAGCAGTGGGACAGTGACACCCACTGTTGAAACCTTTCCTGACCTACCATGATATTTATTTGCCATCCAACCATGTGTGACCTAGATAAGAGGGAAACTACAAACATCGGCTTGGTCCAAAAATTCAGTGGCGCACAAGAAGTTTTCAACCTGAGGCATCCAATTCCCACTGCTTTCCATGGTGTGGTCTCTTTGAGCATTTAAATCCACTTCATTTTTAGGTTCATGCCCTAAAATGGTCTTGCCAAATGGATGTACGGTGTGGCAATGACACATACATCATAGTGGGGACCACAGAACTTGATGACATGAACACAGTCGGTGGTGTGTGGCACACCACACAGTCCGCTTCCCCTATGGTGTCGGACTCCACTTCAGCAGTGACCCATCCAGCACCAGCTCCCTACTGGTAAAACTCCGTGGGCCCATGAGGTTTGTGTCCTATCCACACTCTTCATGCATTTTCCATCTCATTTTCATGCCTATAAGTTGTGACAGATCCAAATCTCAAGTAGACCATACAACAGGAAACAGTGGTGATTGAATACTCACCGTTGAAAACTTCCTTAAGCCCTTGGTAATGTTTATTTGCCATTCAACCTCTTGATTAGGTCAAGAAATTGATGAAGCGAAGACGCAAACATTAGCTTGATAAAAAACTTTGGCGTTCAATTAACACTTTTTCTTATTGTGTGGTCCACTTGAGATTTGAATCTATCTTATTTTCTAGCTGATGCATTAAGTTAATCCGAAAAATATAAAAATAAAAATGGACAACGTGGTAAAACACATAGCTTTTTTAACACCGACCAGTACCGAGCTTGGTACTGGAGGCGGGGGTACCGAATCTGAGTCCATGTGGGTCGTTTTTGTGATCGTGTGAGGGGACCCTCTCTCTTTCCTCCAGTACTGGGCAGAATTTTCTGGGAAAGCCGTTTGCTTGACTTGCGTAGACTGGGACCTCGATAGCCACATGTTGCAGGGCCATCCTCTAACTGTACCTGGGACGCGGATTGTATACTGGCCCTCCCGGTACCACGTTGCCACTTGGTCGGCATCGGTACTGGTCGGTGATCTGTAAGCCCACCTTGAAATATGTGTTTTTATCCGCCGTCCATCCATTTCTGTTCCCAAGGCAGACTGTAATATTTATTTGCCATTCAACCGGTCATTATGTCGTACTGAATTAGATGAAGGGAAAACACAAATTTCAACTTGATCCGAAACTTTTGTAAGGGCCAGAAGTTTTTAATGGTGAGCATTTAATCACCAATGTTTTCCTCTGGTGTGGTACACCTAAGATTCGGATCTACCTCTATTTTTGAGGTCCTACTATAAAATAAGTTGGCAAACTAAATTGACGGGGATAAAACACATACCCAAGGTGAGGTCTATACAGCACTAATTTATTGCATCGTTACTTCTAGCACGTCAGCATGAAACCATGTCCCATACAGGCCATCGTGACTGAGATTTTTGTCTTGCTTGCGTGACTTGACTTGGTCGGTCTGCGAACGGCGTTCCATATACTGAGGCCATCGTGACTGAGATTTTTGTCTTGCTTGCGTGACTTGACTTGGTCGGTCTGCGAACGGCGTTCCATATACTGAGGCCATCGTGAATGATTGTGTTTTATGGCCTGAAATTTAAGACAAAATGGAAGAAAAATTATTTGTTAATATTGAACGATGATTTTTATAATAACTATTGGCAAATGGATTTAATTTTGAGTTCTTGTCTAGGTAAAAAGCAAAAATCACATAACCCTCTTACAATTGTGAAAAAGGTTCTATGAATGTTTTATGGAATTCATTATTTTCTTTACTGTCCAAGTAATACAAATCAACAGGTTAAAGGAAAATCTTTTCCCTTTTCTATTGTTTGGCATGGAATTTATGGTTTCCAAACATGGCCCCAGGAGGAGAAAAAAAATTCAAACCCATTAGAACTGCTACGATAAAGACTTCCATCAACTAATGACGGGGAAATGGTGAAGTCCAAGATTCGAACTCAAAGTTTAAAGTTTAGGGTGCAGTGAGGATTAGTGGGAGCAATGGGTTAGCATGGGTGCAACTTTTGACCGAGCTTGGACCCGCCAAATATGGCCCGATCCCTTTTGGGCTAGGTTTGGTTCAAATCATTTTAGCCTAACCTAGCCAACTTATGTAAACGTGTTTAACTTAGAAATATGCTCGTTCAATCTTTGGTTAGCAACACAAGCAAGATCTTGCATGTGGATGGTTGGTTTCCATTTCTATAAGGGCCTGTTTGGATTTCACTCAATAAGTAACTTTTTTTTACTAATGTAAAGTTAACAAGTTACTTTTTAAAGTTAGGACATGTTTGATAAAACTTGTTTTCACCACTTATCACGAAGATGGACTATTTTTAATGATTTTCCTCAAGTTAGTGTGTTTGACAAATCCAAAAAGTAAAGCACTTAATTAGGATTTTTACGAAAAAAATGGGGTTTCGTTTTCAAGTTTCCCTCTTTTGACTTAACACTTAACATGGAATATAGTAAGTGATTTTAAGTTAAATATTGTTATAATTGACAACTTTACCCTTTTTATAACTTCCAGTACAAGGGCTGGTTTGCACATCAGCCCCTTCTTGAGTCAACACTCGTTCGTGTGGTGTTTTCACCATCTAATGCATTGTCTTGCATAGTTTCCACGAACAACAACTAAATATGTAATCTTTATGATGAATAGACACAAAAAATATATTTTAGACCATTCATTAAATAATCTACCCTTGTGTTGAGTGTCAAATATTGCATATTTTCTCCTATTTATATCTTGGTTTTATGAACATGATAGTGTTTAATGTTATATTTTATACATGTTTATGTCGCACGATAAATCTGAGAGCTTAAATTGAAAAGAATGTTAAAAGTTTGGATTTAATGCTCAAGAATCACTAAAGCAAAAGATGAATCTTAGGAGACCAAGATTGAAGAATTCACATGCCAAAGATCTAAGAAAATCAAGTGAGGAATGAAGAGAATCAAAGTTTTGAAGTGAATTTTTGTGATCTTCGACTAGTCTTAAGCTTCGACTAGTCCTGGTTCCTGCTGACTAGTATAAGAATCTTTGACTTGAACTCTAGCAACATTATCCTCTAAATTCCCGTCATCCTAGACCAGTCGGAGGTGATTCTCAACCAGTCGAAGGTTGTCCTCGACTAGTCGAGGGTTACGCAGATTTTGCGCGAACTGCGTAAATTGGAGGTGGTTTCTGGACTTTTCCAACTCGCTGCAAAAGTTAGAATTCCCCAACTATAAATAGGAGTTCTTATGATGCTCCAAAGCATCTTTTAGGGTTTGAGGAGTGGAGCCACCGCTCGGGAGTTTTTTTTTTTTCTTCTTTCTTAGTTGGTCTTTATGTTTTGTTTTAGAGACTTTAGTTCAATCATGTTTATGGTTGGCTAAACCTCTTAGTTAGGGTTAAGAAGTGAAACTTGTAGCATGATTAGGATGTTTTCTTTGTTTTGATTCATGTTGTTTTGAACTCTTATGGATTCTAGTTCTTTATTAAGAAATATTTTTAATTTTTAATGGTTTATTGTGACAAATTACAATATATCTGCAATTGCTTTGAATATTTTCCTTTCCTGATTTGAGATTGTGAAATTACTAAGTCACGTTGTTTAATATCATCCCTTGGACATGGTGGGGTGATGGAATCCTTCCTAATCTTTACAATTCTCCTATGATTGGTTATGGGATTGATATATCCCATTGTTTTCCATTGTCTCATGGGCATGGTTGGGTAATATAATTACTTTCAATCCTCACAATTCTCATCTGTTAAGACTAGGTTCATGAGAAGTTCAGAGATATGACCGTCTCTTCTTTCTCTAACTAGATAAGATAGGACTCTGATTTCAGTTGGATCTCTTGAATTATCCAAGGTAGCCTCCCATTAGCTACAAGTGGATCCTTGGCACCTTAGTTCCAACCTTTAAATTTATAAGTTTCAATTACCTCATTCAAAATTACTCTATCAAATATTTCAGATTTAGATTTACATCTTCTTCTAGCTCTAATTCTAGTTACTTTCAGAAATGTACTAGTTTAGTCCCTGTGGATTCGACCCCGGTCTCACCGAGATTATTACTATATCGCGACCCTACACTTGGGGTTGTGAACAAGTTTTTGGCGCCGTTGTTGGGGAATGACGGTTACGCTTTTCTGAATTTAATTGGTATTAGAATTAAGTTAAGATTAGGATTAACTTTTTGTTTTGTTGTTAGGTTAAGATTTTTCTAAATTTTTATTTTTGGAACTAACATTGTTTTCTTTTTTGTAGGATCCTAACATAGAACTCTCCAATCTGGTAACTTCCTTTTAACTTCTCATCTACTTACTTTCCATATTGTTATAGGATTTTTTTTTTAAAAAAATTCTATTTTGGGATTAGATTCAGAATTAGGGTTTTACCGTGTATATGCAAGAGTGGGAATGTCAGTATGTTGAGCTACTTAAGAGATATTGTGAAGGGCTATCAATGATTATGTTAGGAAACAACCTATGTCTTAATTTTTTTGGAAACTATCATCGAGAATCAACCAGAATACAATGCTCTACCGGTTAAGAAGTCCTTACGCGATCATATGCGGGAGAATAATTACACTCCATGGATTAAGAAAACAGTACATGATTATTGGGGTCATTGTGATTATGAGAGTGAGAACTATTATCACCCATCTGACAAGAAGAAAATAATTCATGATTATATTATGGGTGATAATATGTACCAACAACTATCAGACTTTCCCACCTATGACCCGTATGACTATGATCAGTGAAAAAATCAATATTGAGAAGTTGAATAAGCAATACATCATAGTGACAATTCTCTTTGGTCCTCTACCTTTGAAGTCTAACCAGAAATGATCCAAGAGAAGTCACTTCAAAATTACACAGATTATCTTGCGGGCATTAGAGAAACATTAGAAGTGCTTGAATCACGCCTCGATAAGATAGAAGAGATTAGACTATCCCAACCTCAACCTAATTTAGAAATACAATGCGAGGAAAGTGATCTTAACTCGCTTGTGGAGAACACTAAAATTGGGAATGAGGAGTTGGAGTGTATTGATGAGTATATGATTCAATTTCCCTAAGAGCCGATCTTGATGACTGTCTAAAGGAATAATTAAGAGACACTGTTAGTTTTCAAATATAATGATACTGACACACTTGACTTCAATGAGGAAGAGGCTAGTTTGTTCAAGCCTCAACCCAACCTAGAAATACAGTGTCGGGAAAGCGTTCCCATCCCACTTGTGAATTGTACTGAATTAGACAATAATGAAGAGTGGGATAACAATTATGAATTTACAGCCCAAGATCCCTTGAATCGATTTCAATTATGGCCCAAGTAAATGATCACAAGGTACAAGAAGTTGTCGACCATAATGATTCACTCCACTCATCTGACATGTTTGATTTAAATGTGGATGATGAATTCCTTCCAATTGAACTACGTGATTCTTTTGAGGCATGCTCGGTTAACTCCCCTGATTTAAATGATGATTTGATTAGGGAGAGGGAATATTCACTTGATACGACTCTGGAATTCGAAGCTACCCAGTTAAGGCCACCATCTGAACTGTCAACCTTTGACGATACAATGCCTCTACTGAGTAGTATTAATGAATATAGTCTTCACATCAATTCTTCGCATACTGATCCTCAATCTACCTAAACAAGGCAAGGCAAGATTGTTCATAACCCCAACTGTAGGGTCGCGATGTAGTAATAATCTCGGTAAGACCGAGGTCGAATCCACGGGGACTGAACCTTGTACGTAATCTGAAAGTAACTAGAACTAGAACTAGATGAAGATGTAATCTAAATCAGGAGAATGTATGAGAATAATGGTGAATTATTTAAGTACAACTTGTAAAATTCAAAGGTAGGAAACTAGGGTGCCAAGTATCTACTTGTAGTAATTGGGAAGCTACCTTGCATGATTCAAGGACACAACTGGAATCAGAGTCCTATCCTATCCAATTGGTAAGAAGAGATTTTTCAGATCTCTGAACTTCTCATGGATCTAATCATCAATAGATGAGAGTGGTGAGGACTCGAAAGTGATTCCGTCACCTAACTATGCCTAGGAGACGATGGCAAACAACAACAATTTACTAATCTCACAACCAATCATAACAGAATTGAGAAGATTAGGAAGATTCCATCACCCAACCATGCCCATGAGATGATGGTGGACAACAGGACTTACTAATTTCACAATCTCAATTTAGGAAAAGAAGATAT
Source organism: Magnolia sinica (assembly GCF_029962835.1). NCBI lineage: Eukaryota > Viridiplantae > Streptophyta > Magnoliopsida > Magnoliales > Magnoliaceae > Magnolia > Magnolia sinica. The sequence goes on from NC_080581.1 coordinate 62,060,937, forward strand.
CTCAAGTTATCGCAGATCTATTGTAATTTGAGTCACAATAAACCATTTAAAACTAAATATATTCTTTCATAATCAAACTAGAATCCAAGAGAGTTCAACAAAACATGAATAAAAACAAAGCAAGCATCCCAATCATGCTACAAGCTTCACCTCTTAGCCCTAACTAGGAGTTTTAGCCAATCATAAGCATGATTAAGCTAGATCTCTTAAAGAAAAAAATTCATAAAGAAAGAAAAAGAAACTCTGTGATGAAGCTGCCTCCCCACGCCGATCTCTCTCTCTGCCTTTGCTTCTCGCCACGCCTCCACAGCTGCACTGATGAATGAATGATTCCTCTCCGCATTTCTCCTCCTCTTTTATCGGCATGAAAGGTCGGTTTGTGGCTGGAGAGGCTGTTGGAGTCGGTGCGAAGACCTCCTTTACGCAGCAACGTGCGTATGCAGCAAAAAATGCAAATCAACTTGTGTTTGGAGTGAATTTTCAGATAGTGGACGCTACAAGAATGAGTTTTGGCTCCATGGTTGGGGTGAGGACCCCCTGCCTGAGCTTTTGGACAGTTCAGATCATCATCTGGGCCGTACAATGCCCTGCAGCATCTAAAAAAATTGGATGTGTGTTGCATGCAAATTTTTCTACACTAAGATGCTCGATGGGCCCCACAGTAATGTTTTCGAAGAAATCCACCCCATTCATTGGATTCTTGACGTGATTTCAGTTGGGAAGGGGTAGTTTTGGTCAAGTTTGGTGCTGCCCACTGTATCAAATCTTCTCTCAGTTCATCCTATATTTTTCGGTGATCCACGTGTGTACATGTGCATGGGTCCAAGAAGACACCTTGGCTAGGGTCGTTGCCACCCCCGAGGCGAATGGACAGTCCCGATCATTCATCGGGGCCATGATGGTGGCCCACTTCCAATCTCTGGTGAGACAGTGTTCATTTGCTAGACGCTGGTGCGACAAGAGTTGGGTCAACCAGACTTTGACCGGGCTGACCGTCCGGTGCGGTGCTGCGGCGGACGTGTTGTATACACGCACGTCGCGAGTGGGGTCCACTGTGATGGGTGTGAGAAATTTGCTCCGTCCATTCATTTTCCCACCTCATTTAAGGGGTTGAGACCAAAATTAAAGCATATCCAGATATCAGGTGGGCCCTAGATCAGTGTTTTATGGACTGATCTGTTCGTTGGGTCACTTCTACAAAGATCCAATGGTTAAAATTTGACGTGTATGGTTAATTTAGGGTCCTCAGGCCAGATATAAATTTTTGAACCAAACGGATGGTGGGAACCATGTGATCTTGCATTCAGGATGACTTTTAGGCCTCTTTATCGTTGATCACTTGATTTTGTCGGATCTTTAGTGTATAAATTCTTTGATCTCGGTTCTCTAAGATCCGTCCCTTGCCTTGGTGATTCTCGATCATCAAATCCATGCTTTTAGCACCCTTTTTCAGTCCAAGCTCTTCAATTTACCTTGCAACACAAACGCAATTAAAATAGGACGTTAAACATTATCATGTTCGTAAAACCAAGCAATAACTGGGGTCTAATATGCAATATTTGACCCTCAATAGAGATACATCCGGTGATGATTTATTCTTACCAAGATAAAGGGAAAGAGAGCATGCTTCACTCAATCCTCAAAGATAATGGAGTACTTGGGCATATCATCACAAACTTCTATATGGAGAATGAGTCCCTCTCAAATAACTCTCTTAACTCTTTAGAAAATTATTTGACATACTTTGCAGATTCAAATGATCACATGATAAAATAAATAATGGATGCCTTGCAAGACAATACCTCGGTAGTTGTTACTGATCGAGATGACCCTTATTTTGAAGCCCCTCCTTTTACAAATCCAGAATATTTACCATTAAAGGAGGAAGGGGAGTTAAAAATTGAATCGAAGTTTAAAACTTTGGAATGTGTTGAGACTACATCACCTACTAAGAATTTTTTTGAATTTTATCTACTTGTAATCTTTGATTCACCATATTGTACTAACTCTGAAACTTTCTCTGTCAGAGGTGAATCGTATATACTTGGGACAACTTAGGAAATTAAAAGGAAATTTTATATTGAGCTCCATAAATTTCTTTGGACATTCATGCTCCAGGGCATCCAAACCTATTGGAAAAAAGGACTTTTAGATGATCTTGTTGAGAAACCTACTGAGAAATCTATCAAGATACTAGTCAGAGGAGGAGCCTTATTGCATGATTGTGTAGATTTTCTTTGCTTTCGTAGTTTAAGATTAAAATTTATTGCTTTCATAGGATTAAGGTAGTTTTATTTGGTTTGTCTAGTCTTTGTGCTAACCCATCTTCACACTGAGATCTTTGAAATAGCGTAGATTCTATTTCTCTAGGTACTACCTTTCCATCACTTCTCCTTGCTTTTCGTTGTCTCATATGCATTGCATGCTTATATCTTTTACATTGAAGATAATGTAAATTTTAAGTTGGGGGTGTGGATTAGGTAAACGAATCAGTGTTTTCTTAGTTCTGAACAAAATTGTGAAATTTTTTCAATTTTTTAAGAAAAAAACCTATTTGGAAAACAAAAGTTTGTGTACTTAAGAATGCTTTGAGTATGATAATAAGGTAGAGATTGAATTTTGAATTGTTGGAGTTTGATCAACTAAGTAGTTTATTGATGTTTTATTTAAACCAACACGATTTAAATGATATTTAAACTCACAAGTATACGAATCAGATACAGATACGGTACGTATTACGAGATCGTTCCCACGAGGACTAGTCGTCACAATTCAAATCTATGATTCTCCTTAACTAATCCAACAAATAATGGAATGAATTACTAAGCACAATTTTATGGAAAAAAATAATTAATTAAGAACAGGGAAGAAAATTCAATCAGAGAGAAAGCACTAGGACTTTCGAATTCACCCCTAATTATCCTAACCCTTGTTTTGTCTGTTGATTCACCTTGATCTAGATTGATACCACTTAAATAGAGAAAGCACAATCTATGTCCTTAATCGGGCATACAAACTGTCTAATTCCTTTAAGCAATGCCATGAATGACATATCCCATGTTCTTTGGTCGGGCACATGGAATGTACATTCATTAAGGCACCCTGTTTCTTCCTCTATAGGAAACTTGTTCTTGATCAGACACAAGCACCTATAATAAGCATCCAAACAACATCCATATATATACTTTAATCAAATTCATAGATGGAGAAGTATAAAATTTAAACCCATAAAGCCCACTTAGAGAAAGAAACAAATTAATTGAAATTCAAAGTAAACCAACCAACACAAGAGCTGATCAAATTAAGGGCTTCATCTCAGCCCTAGCTGAGAGATTAGTGACCCATAAAATCCATAAAAAAATGTTAAATAAAATTCATAAAAACCATCAAACCAAACAATCTCTCTCTCTCTTCTTTCCTTCTCTTTCTTCTCTTTCTTCTCTTCCTTCCTCCAGATCTGGAATCCCCTGGTTCTGAATGACTCTCCCACGTCCAAAACTCCCCTTCTATAGCTGCTGGATGGCTGGGGTCGGTGGCAGAGTCGTAGAAGGACTCGAAGTGCAATTTTTCGCAGCCGTGATCGGTGGGCCCCACAGGCATTTTCTGGAAAATCTACCCCGTCCATTGGATTCAGGATGAAATTTCAGTCAAGAATAGGTAGTTTTGAAGGTCCATTAGCGCGGCCCACAGAAGAAATCTCAAAAAACTCAGTTTTGAACGTCCCGGGGCAGTCTACTTTTGGCCTCTGTACCGCACACGTGTGTACGCATGGGCGAGGAATGTCAACATGGTTTTGAAGCTTTCGAAGCCCTCTACACGATGGACGGATCAGATCTTCCATCTGATCGAAGATGGTGGGCCACAACCGCCCGGAAGTCAGCTCTTCGCGGACGTGCGTAAGCCTTCGCACGTCCGGCGCTGTGATGCTCGGTGGGCCCCACATAAGCGTTTTCGGGGAAATCCACCCCGTCCATTGGATAGAGGACGAGATTTCGTTCAAATATGGATGGTTTTAAATTTGCGTGGACGCAGCCCAGAGAAGAAATCACAACAAAATCAGTTTTGAACGTCACAAGACGGCCTGTTTGTGGCCTCTGTATCACGCACGTGTGCACGCATGAGCACAAACTGCAAACATGGTTTTGTAGCTGATGAACCCTTCTACATGATGAACGGCTCGGATCGGTCGTACGGGTGACGTACGGGGCCCACAGCGGTCCGTAAAAACGGACCTTTTGTCCGTTACACGCGCCAGAAACGGAAGTTTCTGTTTTTGAAACGATGAAGTAGGGTCAGCGCTGCTGACCGACTTATGCTCGTTCGGTGCACAAGCAGTGCACATGTGCACCATGCACATGTCACCCAAGGTGGGGTCCACTGTGATACTTTTGAGAAATCTGCACCGTCCATCCTTTTTCTCATATTATTTCCACCGTCAGGACCAAAATTGATGTATATCCAGATATCCAACGGGCCCCACTTAATGAATTAAGGGGCTGATCTGGCCGTTAGACCACTTTCCGAGATTGTCAATCACTACCAAAAAACAGGGCAAACCCGACGGACTTAGGATGGTTTTGGCTACGGCTAAAATCCGTCAGAATATCCGACGGCTAAAAGCCGTCGGCGAAACCCAATAAATCCGTCGGCGTACTCAGGTTCTGAATGGTGGACGTTCAACCGTCCAAAATGTTCTCATTTGTGGTCGACTTGAGACTTAATTAGTGCTCAATTTTGGGGATCAATCCCAAAAGGATGTGGAGAAATGGATGGACGGAGTGGATGAATCAAATGAATCATGGTGGGGCCCATAGAGCCATACCAGGTCCAAAGCTAAATTCAATGTTTTCATTGTTCCATTTGCACTGTGAGTTTTGCATTTGATTTAAAATAGTGGTGACTTGTTAATAACAATAGTGGCTAAGATATAGAGTTATCCAGACCATCCAAATAATCGGTCTAGTTGTAAATGGTAAATATTTATAATTTTTATTATATAATACATCTTAACCATCCAGAAACTGGTCCCATTTGTGTACGACATTTAATAGAGTTTGTGTTATTGTGTAGTGGAAAACTCACAAGATACGGATTTGAAAATGCTATGTTATTTGAAAGAGGATTTCCAAATTCATCGAGCGCCTTTCCTCGTTTCCCTCTTTTCCTCTTTTCCCTCTTTCATCTTCCATCGAGAAATCCTCCATCGAGCATCATCTTCCATCGAGAAATCCTCCATCGAGCGTCATCTTCCATCCTGCAGTCTGATTAGAGGTAGATCTACTCGTCCAAACGCCTGTAATCTGATTTACGGTCATTCAAACGGCCCCTTGATTTCTCCTCTTTTTTTCCTTTTCTTTCATGAGTCTCCTCTTGTTTTATTAGATCACGAAACATTGCAGAAAGTAGCAGTCTCCCTCTCTGCTACTGTGATGCTGTGGTGCTGCCATTGCTGAGAAAAGCAATTCAAAATGGAACAAAGGCAGCAAAGATGCATAAAAGAGGAAGGAATCTGATGTGTATCTCTCCTTTTCCTTCTACTTTTAGTTGGGTTCTTTGGTTTCTAAGGCCTGACTGATTTTGGGGTCTTTGGAATGGGCTATTTTGGTATCTGAAATCAATATGTTTCAATCCATCCGGATGCATGAGCAGATCACCTTAAGAGATTACACTCCCAAGTATAATCGCTTGCATAGTAGCATGAGTTGGACGGTAAGATTGCTAGAACACGTGGAAATGTGCGAGACATATATGGAATCCTAGCCATTCAGCAGTCATTTCCCACTATGAACAATCCAAGGCCCGAAAACGATGGCCTAATCCACTCCTGATCGTCCATTTTCTTACACAAGTGTGGCTTGTTTGATGAATGGGCTTGTTTATTTTTGGGCAATGGCATGTCAATGGTGGGGGCCACTTGAGGAATGACCCACATCTCAAATGCATGTGCCATGAACATGGTAACACATTACTGGTTAATAGGGAGTATATCTCAGACAACCTGACTATAATCCTGACAGTCCATTCAGGTAACATTGGAAGAGACTTTCATCCTACATCCATACAGTAAATGGAACATTTTGGTAAATTGAAGAGTTAAAACACATTACAGAAATATCATATGTTCCAAGAAATTTTCAGGTAAAAACCACTAAAATAAATCATTTCATATCTTCCTATATTTTAAACTAAAATTTATTAATTTATAATCGATAATTTTTAAATATTTTATTTTAAGGGAGATATTTTCAATAACACTGCAAGAAAAATGTGAAATATTGAAAATAACTAAAGAAATTCATGGCCGAGAAATTGCCAAGAACTAGATTTGTCACTGTGATGAAGCTATATGGATAGCCTTGTTTGATTTCTATTTTACATGTCGTCTCGTCACACGACTTTGTGTTGATTTTGCTGAGATCATTGGATGATAAGTGGAGTGAAATTTATGAACAGAACTGGTGACACAATCTTGAATGAGCATATGGAAACCTGCTACTGGCTGGTCAATTTTATTTATTTATTTTTAAGTTAATTACAATAAAAATATAACATGCTTGTTACTGTTTTACAAGATCATTTTACCTAGGAAATGATGCGATAAAATATCCATAGACCATTTCCCATAAATCATACTGATCAGATGATCCTCACTATCTGGTTTCAATCATTGAATATTGGCTGCAGACCATTATCTCTTTCAAACAGTTAAGCCCACGATCTGGATGGAATGGCCCAGTTTCCGTTATTTCTTGAGTAAATGATTTATTATTATTTGATTAGCTTTTTTTATTGGATTTCTTCATTCAATGATTTGAATATATTTTCTCATAATTGATGAAACTAGAGGAAAGTTCACTTGTAATTTTGTTTAGATCTTGAAACATTTTAGAATTCAAACTCAATATTCAGCTGTGATGATGATGAAAATCTGGGGGGCACAGGTGAATGGGCTTACAGAATGGATGGTCTTACCCACTACACGAGTGCCATGGGTACATTGGAGATGTTCTCATGTCCCACGTACAGGTGATTTGTGATGCATCTCCACATCAACCTTAGATCTGATTCTCATAAAGTGGAGTTAGGTTCCACTTCTGGGGAGTTCAATCTACGGTCTCCCTGTTTTGAATCTATGGTTTTTACTTGATTCTGATTTTATTTTTTTTTCTTTTTGTTTTCTTTCCCATTTCTAACACCTTCAAATTTGGACTACTCACTATTTACTTTTGACCATCTACTTGATAGCCATCAATTGGATAGTGAGGACTGCTTGATCAGTGTGATTTTTGAGATGCTCCACCCATAATGAGTTATGAGACCCACAATTTCGATGATCTGTATAGCTGCACATCAGATGTTTTTGGGTTAGATTCGGGCAGTTTTGGATATTCTATTTATATGATTTTAGTGTTGCAGCAGGTAATTAGATTTGGGCAGTTTTGGATATTCTATTTATGTGATGTTAGTGGTGCAGCAGGTAATTAGATTGTTTTGGGGGTATCTTCAGTGTGCCTTTGTTATTGACCCAGAAGATTTTGGCAATGGCTTCAATGGACTGGTTTTGCATCTTTCAACAGACAATATCCTCGCTTATTGTCTATTGTCTATTCAAGCTTCTAAATGAGGTGGGTGAGATTATGTTATGCATTACCAAAACATCTGTTGGACGATCCATGCATTTCCTTTGTTACAAAAGATTAGGTAGACAGTGGGGTGTGTACTAACAGGCTAACCCAAAACATCTTCCTTCTTCCTTCTTCTTCATTCATTTTTTTTTGTTTTTTTGTTTTTTTGCTTTCTTTTTTGGTTTTGTGTTGTGTGCGTGAGCGTGCACACGTGCCAGGATGTACATCAGCCAATATGTGCACAATGCATACTGGTTTCGACTGATACTTTACACCTTGCTGACACATGAGATTGAGGGGATGGAATCATTAACTGAAGTGAAGTAAGCCAAAGATCTTAAATCAACAATGTAGTGAATGCATCCACTAGAGTTGCATAGTTAACAGAAGCTTTGTGTTATCTATTATTTTTATACGTAATTGAGCTCAAGTGTGGTATGGGTATTGGTTAGGAAATGCTTTGTTGACTGAGATTGAATGCATGATAACTAAGATCTTAGCATGCCTAACCAGATACTCATTCTGGTTTTGTTTTCTTTACATGCTTCTTTCTTGTGTTACTGGCACGATTGTTCCAATGCTTGAAGCTGTGATAGCTACTGTCCATGTTGAGAAGCTTGCTGTACATTTCCGTGACACATGGGCAATCTCTTTCAAATATTCTCATTTCCATCCAAGTAAACAAAACTTGAATAAATTTGTTGTACTAATGCAAATTGGTCAATTTGTGAAGATAGTTTCTTATTTGATATGTGGCGCAATGCTGAATGATTGAGAAAAAATGGGAGTTAGGAAGAGGACTGCTGGGATTTTTAAAAGTTCAGGTACAGTTAGGATTATCCAAAAGCTTTGGCACTTGTTTATGGATGCTTGGCCATTGAACTCTTGATTCTTGTAGTATTCTTTAAACACCATAATAGCTCTCTTATTAGAAAACTGATCACCTACAACTGGAAGTATGGTATGACGATTCTTTCGTATTCCAAATTTTTTATTTCTAATTTTTTCCCTTGAAAATCTTTTATATTTTCAAGAGAAAATGTTTATAGGAATGGATTTTAAGCTAACCTACAGCTAGTTGTTGGTGCAGTCTTTTTATTTTGCCAAAAAAAAAAAAAAAGGTACTAATTCACTTGTGCATATTCTTTGGTAGTTATGGAATGATGGCTTTGTATCTTAGCTTGTGGCTGCATTTGCCAAGGATTTTCAATCCATGCATCAGGTAGGCCCCACCATATGGATGACATGAAGGCAATGGTTGATCACATTTTGATGCAACTTGGTTATCAAGGCAATGGTTAATCACATTTTGATGCAGTTTGGTTATCTGGAGCATAAATGTGAGCACGCATGGAATCAATTTCAAAATTCTTAATATCTTTTGTTTTGTTTTGTTTTTTTTTTTTTTTTTTTCATATTGGCCATCTCTAGACTATTTTTTTTATATGTATAGTAACTCAGTTACTGAAAAATGTAGATCTTTAGCATTGATTAGAGAAGTGCTTATATTTTGGTTTAGTGCAGTAAAGATCATGGCTTGTCTACTCACATCGAAGGAGGAAAAGATGCAGGAAAATCTAAAGTCGTTGTAGGGTTTTTACAGGTGAAATCTAAACAACAGGAGCAAACCTCAACTTCCTTTAAAATGTCTTATCATGTTCTTTAAATATTCTAAGTTGTCTTTTCAAGGGACTGAGGAGCATTTTAGATAATTTTCTGATAGTGGTCATGGGCCCCACGGATGCTGTAATGATGGTTGAAATGAAAAACTGTCAACAGTCAGATGGTACAAACAGCTTCAACCAACCAGGGCTCAGGATCTGAACAAAATTGCATATACTGGGTCCCACCAACTGAACGGTTTGGATTTATTACTTGTAAATGCACAGACTTAAATGATATGTGGTTTCTTTTTTTTAAAGCATATATCCAATCCAAATATTTGGAATTTGGATGATATATTTGATTTTGATTTCTTCCTTTTCTATTATTGTGTAGACTTGCCTTCTCTAATAGGTTGGTTCGTTCAGAGCTTTGGAGAAATGGGTATATTTAGTTTTGGATGTGTGTGTTGATTAATTCACATCCATAACTAGATATGCCAATTTCTCCAAAGCAATGAACTAAGTCATTTGAGTAGGAAAAGTCTACACAGAAGAAGAAATCAAAATCATATATATCATTCAAAATTTTTATTTTTTTTAAATTTATGAGAATCACCGACGGATTTTAGCCGCCGACAACACCGACGGATTTTCGCCGCCGATAATGCCGACGGATTCTAGCCGCCGATAACGCCGACGGATTCTAGCCGCCGAAAACGCCGACGGTTTTTATCCGTTGGCGAGCATTGCCGACGCACCCTTTACCGACGGACCATGCGACGGCTAAAAGCCGTCGGGGAAGGTCATTGCCGACGGCTTTTAGCCGTCGGCGTTGCCCTGTTTTTTGGTAGTGAATGGTTGAAATTTAATATGTACGGTTCATTTATGGTCCCCATCACATGTATGAAGTTTCAAGTTGATCGGATGGCGGGAAACATGTGATCTTGCATTCTGGACCCTTTTCGAGCCCCTTTGCCTTGCTTTCCTCAATCCCAGGCATGTAAAATCTTCACTATTGGTTTTCTGGAGTCCATCCCGTGCTTTGGTAATTTTGGAGCGCCAAATCCATGTTCTTAACATCATCTTTCAGTACACACTCCTGATTTCATCCTGTAATAAAAACACGATTAAAATATGGCATTAAACCTTATCATGTACGTAAATTTAGGCAATTACTGGGGTCTGATATGCAATATTTGACCCTGATCATTTATCTCTTAAAGTTCTTTTATTTAATTGATTTAGAGGAAGTTTGAATATCATGTTGATCTAAATCACAAGACATATTCAATTTACCTTCTGTGATTACGCTAGAATTTTTAATGGTTAGTATGTAAATCATTGATGGATGTTGAAAGTTCAGTCTGGAGAATTTTTATCCACCTTAAAAGATGAAAAGAACCAGTTAAAAAATAATAAATCGACAAAAGGGTCATGAATGATGAAAAAGAATGGAAAGAATGAAGAATGACAACGTCTCTAAAGAGAATGAAAAAAGTCTTTGAAAAGAATGTAAAGTCTAAAAAAGAATAAATAAGAGTGACTGTCGATATAAAATCAAAAACTGGAAAAAAGAAGGAAAATGGGATATGTTTGGAATCAGTACTTGAGTTTTTCAACTAATCCTGATATGATGAACATGGTTAACATTATGAACTGATAGCATGTTTATGGGAAGTAAGTTGATATTCATTAAGTACATTAGAAAAACTTGATATATTAACTTATGATCTTAAATAATTGATAAAGAATCTATTTGATTGACTGCTTATGTGAATTGGATCTATGTTTTCAACATCTCACTTTCTCATCTTGGCTCTACTCATTCATACTTAATTATACAAATGATTATTTCGTGAAAAATGTTTTGAACTTTGAAGATGCAAGATTATTTCACGCATGTTTTGCTTGGGACTAGCAAAATGCTGGTTGGGGAGTGTGTTGAGTGTCAAATATTGAATATTTTTTCCTATTTATATCTTGGTTTTATGAACATGATACTGCTTAATGTTATATTTTATACATGTTTGTGTTGTAAGGTGGATCTAAGAGTTTAGATTGAAAAGAGTGTTAAAAGCATGGATTTAATGCTTAAGAATAACCAAAACAAAGGATGGATCTTAGGAGACTAAGATTGAAGAATTCACATATCAAAGATCCAAGAAAACCAAGTGAGGAATAAAAATAATCGAAGTTTTAAAGTGAATTTTTGTGATCCTTGACTAATCTAAGCTTTGACTAATCCGGGATCCTACTCGATTAGTCTAGGAATCCTTGACTCGAACTACAACAACATTATCCTCTAAATTTCTTATCATCCTCGACTAGTCGAAGGTTGTCCTTGACTAGTTGAGGGTTACACAGAAATTGGAAGCGGTTTCCGAACTTTTCCAACTCGGTGCGAAAGTTGGTGTTCCCCAACTATAAACAAGAGTTCCTAGGATGCTCCAAAGCATCTTCTAGGGTTTGAGGAGTGGAGCAAAAGGGTGGAGCCGTCGCTCGGGAGTTTTTCTTCTTCTTCCTTAGTCTTTATATTTTATTTTAGAGACTTTAGTTTAATTATGTCTATGGTTGGCTAAACCTCTTAGTTATGGCTAAGAGGTGAAGCTTGTAGCATGATTGAGATGTTTGCTTTATTTTAGATTCATGGTTTTTTTTTTTTTTTTTTTAAACTCATATGGATTCTAGTTCTTTATTAAGGAATATTTTTAGTTTTTAATAGTTTATTACGACAAATTACACTAGATCTGTAATTGCTTTGAATATCTCTTGATTTGAGATTGTTAAATTAGTAAGTCTCGTTGTTCACCATCGTCCCTTGGGCATGGTAGGGTGATGGAATCCTTCTTAATCTTTACAATTCTCCTATGAGTGGTTGTGAGATTGGTATATCTTGTTATTTTCCATTGCCTCCTGGGCATGGTTGGGTGATGGAATCACTTCCAATCCTCACAAGTCCCATCTGTTAAGACTAGGTTCATGAGAAGTTCAGAGATCTAACTATCTCTTCTTTCTCTAATTGGATAAGATAGAACTCTGATTCCAGTTGGATCTCTTGAATCATGCAAGGTAGCTTCCTAATAGCTACAACTGGATCCTTGGCACCCTAGTTCCCACCTTTAAATTTATAAGATTCAATTACCTTAATCAAAATTACTCTCTCAAATATTTCAGATTTAGATTTACATCTTCTTCTAGTTTTATTTCTAGTTCTAGTTACTTTTAGAAATGTATAATTTCAGTCCCTATGGATTCAACCTCTGTCTCACCGAGATTATTACTACATTGCGACCCTACACTTGGGGTTGTGAACACCTTGACAATTGGGTCCCAAAATTTGTACAAATTCATAGTCGGATGATCTTGTCGATTATGTGAATTTTCATCGTGAACGGATGAAGAAAAATTGTCCAACTTGAAGTCCCACTCCAAGTTACTTAGGGCTTATGTTAATTAGTTTTTAAAAAGATTAAAAAACTTCTTATTAGGTGAATTTTGAACTAAACTGAAGTGCTCTCCTAGATTTACATGATCAACTTATGAAGGGTGTGATTCAAAACCTTCATTAAATCAAGTCCATTACTCCGAGTCTAGGAAAAATAATTTTATGATCATAGGACACTAAATGAAGGATTTAGGGGCTGATTTGTTACTTTCAATATTTTTCACAATTATTTTAGAGTGAAGGTTTTATTTGTATGGTTAAATCATGCCCAATAACTTAGACTTAAAACTTGGATACGATCAGATCACCAAAAGTGGTCCGTTTAATCATTCTATGTATAGGTTAATGTGAACCATTATAACTCTTAGGTCAATATAGAATTCATATTTATATCTCTCCATTTGTAATTCTGATGGTAGGTTTAGGGTTTATCAACGTGGTAAAGAGAATTGTCATGCCCCAAACTCGGTGAACGGGCTCACAAAATTTTCAAGCTCTAAATCCAGTGGTGACACCCGCAGTACCCCATTCTCGACTCCTAACTCCCATACGTCAAGTTTTGATCCTGAGATCCCATGAGGATTTTTAGGATGATTTTTTTTTTTTTGGGTACATGAGTATAACCACATGGAGAGGAGTCCATCCATCTTTATCACGAGCAAGGCACATATCAATGTTGATTTGCAAGAGCTATTTTACCATCTCTACATGCCCTTTCGTTGACGCAAAGTGCAAAGTCAAGGATTGTTCAGAGTCTAATACAGGGGCAAGTTTTGGCTTTCTACTTACGATTGCCTTTACAAACTCTATGTGCCCAAATAGAGCCGATATATGTAACGGGGTCTCGATAAAATCAGCTACTTCATGAAGAATGTAAGCATTTTCTTCAACCAATACAGTCAAGTAATCAACATCCCCCATTATAGCTGCTTCGTGAAGCGTAGCATCCATTCTCTCCTTTTCTCTCAGCTACAGGCGGATCCTAACCCACATACATACTAAATGTAAAAAAGTTAAAAGTGCGAGCGTATCGTTCTTGCTTCTTAACCATCTATTTATAGGCTGCTGATTGAGGAAGGGGATTGCATGTTGTGCCACACACCACCGACCTTAGTGGTGTCTTGGCGTCAATAAGTTCTGTGGGGTCCATCATGATATATTTATTATATCCCCATCGTCCATCGATCTGGTGAGATCATTTAGGGCATGAGCTTAAAAATGAGGCAAATCCAAGAGCACACCAAAGAGCCATCATTGAAACCTTTCCAGACCCACCATAATGTTTATTTGCCATCCAACTGGTTAATAATGTCACACAGACCTATGAAGGGAAAACACACACATAATGATGTAGAGCGGGTCACGGACAATTTCATGACCATGATGAACTAGAAAAGGCCTAATGGAGGTGGAAGTGATTTGGACCATCAGAAACTTAAAAAGGGCATATCTCACAAACTTATATGAGTTATCTGATGTGCCATATATGATTTTGGGGTAGGAGAAGCTACTTTATCCACCCAACCCCGCTACGCCAGGTTGGCCACACCAAATTTGCAAGATTCAATCAGATTGACAGTTTGAATCCCTTTTTATTTTCGTTTTTACTATTTATAATAAGTTTTAGTTTGATTGTAACTTTTCATCCACTGGGCTTTAGGAGTTGTGTCCAACATGAAAAGTTCTTTAAAAATTAGGAGAATAACATGGTTTAGCCAAATAGTAAACTTACTATTTTTGGCTGAAAGCCATGAGGTCTAGTAGAAATCATGACCATCTATAAATAGTAAGTTTATTATTTATAGTAAGTCACTATTTATGGGAGTTTTAGTTGTAGTTTGATTTTGAAATTTCTTCCCAGGGTTCATGTCACTATTTAAGATGTTGTAAACTCATTTTGGAGAATGAATCAATTATTTTGGAATTTCTAGAAATTATTTTTTATTTTCTTATTTGCCTTGTGGATTCGAGGTATCTCCGTGAGGAGTCCAGCGAAGCTCCATCGATTCGGAGTACTTATCCCCTGAGGAAGACGGTGCTCATCCTCAACACATCCTTCCCGGCATCACATAAGCTTGATCCAAAAATTCTGTGGCGCACAAGAAGTTTTCAACCTTAGGCATCCAATTCCCACTGCTCTAGGTGGTGTGGTCCCTTTGAGCATTTGAATCCGCCTCATTTTTGGGTTCATGCCCTGAAATGGTCTTGCCAAATGGATGGATACGGTGTGGCAATTACACATACATCATAGTGGGGCCACATAACTTGATGATGTGAACACACAGTCAGTGGTGTGTGGCACACAATCCGCTTCCCGTATGGTGTAGTGACCCCTCCAGCACCATCTCCCTACTGGCAAAGCTCCGCGGGTCACCATGAGGTATGTGTAAGTTGCGACATGCAGATCTCAAGTAGACAACACAACAGGAAACAATGGTGATTGAATACAGGTAATGTTTATTTGACATTCAACCTGTTGATTCTGTCACAAAGACCTAGATGAAGGGAAACCATAAACATTAGCTTTATCGGAAACTTCTGTGTCTTCTAAGTTTTTAATGGTGGGCGTTTAATCTACACTTTTTCTTATTTTGTGGTTTACTTACGATTTGAATCTGCCTCATTTTATAGCTCATGCACTCAGTTGAACTGAAAAAATTCAACTGAAAAAAATGGATGAACGACATGATAAAACACATGATCATAAAACACATGGCTTTTTTGAACACCGACTAGTACCAAGTTAGATACTGGAGGGGTGGCTACCGAATCTGAGTCTGTGTGTGTTGTCCTTGTGGCTGTGTGAGGGGACTCTTGGCCCCCTGTATCTTTCCTCCCGTACTAGGCAGCAATGCGCTGTAAGTAGTGTGATCAGATTTTTCCCAGAAAAGCCGCTTGCTTGACTTCCGTAGACTGGGATGTCGACAGCCGCATGCTGTGGGGCCATCCTCATAACTGCTTTATTGACTTTGATACCTAGGACACGGACCGTGGCTGGTGGTCGGTGCTCTGTGGGCCCCACCATGACGTATGTATTTCATCCATTACGTTCATCCATTTTTAAAGATCAGTTTAGGAATTTATTTCAAAAATGAGAGGTATATAAATCTCAAGTGGACCACACCACATGAAAACAATAGTGATTGGATATCCATCATTAAAATCCTCCTAAGGTCCACTGTACCGTTTATTTTACATCCAATCTGTTTATTACGTCATACAGGCCCAGATGAAGAGGAGAAACAAAAATCATCTTGATCCAAAAATTTTATGGACCCCAAAATGTTTTTAATGGTTGACACTCATTGAACACTGTTTCCTGTAATGTGGTCCATTTCAGATTGGGATATACCTCATTTTTTATCTCATACCGTAAAATAATCTTTAAAAATAGATGCACGGCATGGATGAAACACATACATCAGGGTGGGGCCCACAGAGCACCGACCATCAGCCATTGGCTGGTGTCAGGGGAGTAGCCAATCCGTTCCATTGCATACTGGCCCTTCCCTTACCACGTTGCCGCTTGGTCCGTGTCCGTACTGATCGTTGCTCTTTGGGCCCACTGTAAAATATATGTTTTATCCACTGTCCATCCATTTCCATTACTGAGGCAGAGTAAAATGTTTATTTGCCATTCAACCGGTCATTAGGTCACACTAAATTAGTTGAAGGGAATACGTAAATTTCTACTTGATCCGAAACTTTTATGGGCCCAGAAGTTTTTAATGGTGAGCATTTAATCACCAATGCTTTCCTCTGGTGTGATACACCTGAGAGTCGGATCTACTTCATTTTTTGAGGTCATGTCGTAAGATAAGCTGGCAAACTAAATGGACAATATCGATAAATACATACCCCATGGAGGGGCCTATACAGCACAAATTAATAGCAACGTTACTACTAGCACGTCAGCATGGAATCCATGTCCCATAGGAGCCATCGTGACTGAGATTTTTGTCCTGCTTGTCTGACTTGACTTTGGTCGGTACGCGATCCGCGTTCATTCCGCGTTTCGCGGATAGGCCATCGTGAATGACAATGTGTTTCGTTACCTAGAATTTAGGGCCTGATTGTTTTTTCAACGCCGAAGTAAAAACCATGTTAATGGATAATTATTATCGTTTCTCCACGTTTGAAAATTCATTAGAATTTCTTCTTTTCAAATTGGTTCAAAAGAGATAGTTTTGAGACAGATTCTCTAAGATTACGAGAGATTTACTCTCTTCTTTCTACTTGTTTGCCTCGTTCGAGAGCTTTCGTAAAATGGGTAAATAATGTGATATTTGACTAGAGTCACTACTAACCAATTATTATGATTCAATAATTAGTTAGAGACCGTAGAAACATTTAAGATTGAGGACCCGAATATCCTTAATCCTAAAATGACTCGTGAGTTTGCATTCTAGAGTTTCCGAGTAAGGGATCGCGGTTAAAGATTGAGAATGTGTTAGGCACCAACTATGTTCGTACCGATGCACGATCTTTACTTCACAAGATCTGACTAATGGCTGAAGAATAATACTAGTTATCAAGTCAGGAAATGTAATGCGATGCAATGGTAGTGTGTTTGATCGATTTGAATTGCTAATGGGCAGGTTCCGGATATATCGACATGCTGCAGAGTATACGTTCGAAACGATCATGTTTAGGGTGCAAAGTATGTATGAGATTCTTATGATAAAATGAGGGCTAATCGTCTAAGATTTCTCATGGACCTAATACGATTATATCTGCAGGTCTCAAACCATACGCTCGCTAGTCAGATACGATGGAAAATAATGGAATGCAATGCATATGCTAAAATGATTGCTAAGTGGCTAAGGTTTTTGATCAGAAAGATCCGATTATATTGGCAAGCCATAAAGCATACACTCACCAGTAAGATTCATGAAAATGATGAAAATGTACTATGATGCTGATGTATATAAGGAGTAAGATGGTTAAGAAGGGAATGCATGTTGCACAATGTTAATACGTTGATATGATAAAACTGATATAGGCTTAGATGGTAAGATGAACGGCAGTGTCACAAAGTTAGATTGAGTGGCTTAGATTTGAACTCGGGTGACTCAGGGGCTTAGACCCTGGCTAGGTTAGGCCAGATTAGGACTGGGCTCTCTCTCACTCTCACTCTCCTCGGTGGAGGGATGGTTAAGCCTAAGGCTAAGAGATCTTGTATGGATGGGAAGGGAGTTGGAAATGAGAGTAGATGCTTGAAATAAGAAGGGAATGGGGCTATTTATAATATCCCAACCTGGTTTTCTTATAATTCATGATGATCCTAGGGGAAAAATATGGTTAAATGGTTGGGATTAAAGATTATCACATGGCACCATCTCATGGGTTGGATGAGATGGTAAAAGGGTAATTTTGGGTAAGGTGATGGGCATCAGAGTAAATGCACCTCAACCGTATAATTAAGGTTCAAAAAAGAAGAAACCCACATGCTTGAAGGAAGCTGCCAGAAAGAGGGGAAGTGCCACGTGGCCAGTGGCAACGTGGTTACTATCAGTCCCCACTTAGACTCCTTGCTTTGGCAAACAACATCCTCTAAGCGTGTGAAGGCTCTACTGTAACGGTTGTTACTTTGAGATTTCGGTCATTTCTCTGAGTGGGCTTAGTTTTAGGGTTAACTAGGTGAGTTGACTGGGTTATGGGGTTGGGTAAGCTGATTGGGTGAGTTGACTTACTAAGTTGACTCGCTGATTTGACTCAAGGATCTAGGGTTTTAGGCTCCTACGGTTCAGGGTAGGTTGACTAGGTTGATTGGGTTTAACGGGTCGAGTTTAGGGTTTAGGACTAGGTTTTCTAGGGTTTAGGTTTTTAGTATTGGGGTTTAGGATTGGGGTTCGGTTGTCCATCCAACCGTTCAAACTCTATTAGCTTTTTAGCCTAGGGTGGGGTGTCTACAAATGTCCCTATTTGGCAGAGCTTGTGTTCAACTGAATACCAAAGTAAGTGGACACCCCGCCTTTTCCAGTCAGCCATGAATTGCAATATGGATTTGTTATATTCCTTTGTGTCTGTGTCAATTGGTTGCATGGAAATAAATAACTTACACATATCACGAAGGTTTGAGAAAAATGTTGCGACTGTCCCTGTACGGGCCACCAATCATAACCCTTTCACTCCTGATCGATACTAATATCGAAAAGGTACAGTAGAACCCCTATGCTTTTTGCGGCCATACGAGGATACTGACTCGGTACTGGATTGTCTATTGCTTCTCATATCATCTTAGGAGTACTTGTTTTGTTTGATTGTCAAGGTGATTAGTTGCCCCGCACTTTTTACCCCCTTACAAGGAACTCAATATGCCGACTTGGACTCGACCAAATTTCTCAAGCATCTACGCCTAGGTATGTGCGGGTAACCTCTTTCCATGCAATCTTTTGGTTTTGGAACTTAGGTTACAATTTGTCTTTTTTGCCTATTTGGATGATTTCTTCTTACTTGTTTTGGCCTATCGTCTTTTCAGAGCATTAACATTTAATACAATGGAGCTAACACTAGAGTTCTGTCCGATAGTATTTTGATGTGCATTCAGATCCAATGATCTCTGGGGAAACCGCGAGATATCGGATCTTATTTAATTTTGCACTGACTCCCACCCAAAGATAGGGAAGATCTCTTAGTGCCTCGGAAGTTCGATGCTTTATTTTAGAAATGTTTTGTGATTTTAAAAATCGCCCCACTCTGGGGAGTGATACTACGTGGGGGTTTTTTTTATTGCAAGATGATTTTGAAGTATATCCAACTACTGGTCGTCTCCACTGAGGATGCCTATGGGACTTCGAGTACACTGGTTTTTATTAAAAATATGTGAGGGATTAGTGCGCATGCTAATTGTGACTTAGTTGGGGATTTGAAGATGTTTTGTTTTATTACTTGGATTTTGGTTGTCACAATTAGGACTGAGATCTCTTGGGGATGGTTTTTGATGCAAGCCTGATTAGTAGTCATGATCAAGAATCTCATGGTTGATCAGTTCCATCGTCTCATAGGACAGTTAGACTTGATTATTTTTAGGATGATCTAGAAGGTTGGTTGTGATCAATTCTAGCTTTTATGAAGGGTGCAGGTCTGTCTGTGGGTGGCGGTCAGGATTTCGATTTTCGACCAATAGAGTCCGTTGTCCTGAGGGTTGTGGTCAAGATTCTGATCTATGATCGATCGGATCTGTCGTCTCACTATTTTGTGGTTAAGATTTCGATCTTTGATCGATTGGATCCATCGTCCCACTGTATTGTGGTCAAGATTCTGATATATGATCGATCGAATTTATCGTCCCATGGTTTGTGGTTAAGATTCCAATCCATGATTGATGGGATCCATCATCCCACTGGTATGTCTCTCTGGGGAGATGTTTTTATATTCTCAAAATATGATCCAGTTCATCAGATTATGAGTTAATGGTTGTGTGACACTGATTTTTTGAAAGAATCCAGTTCATCGGGTCGCGAATCGATGGTTGTATTCGATGACAATTTTTGAAAAGAATTCAGTCCATCGGATTGTGAATCGATGGTCACGAACAATGCTGGTATTATGATTTTTTAAAAAGATCCAGTCCATCGGATTGTGAATCGATGGTCGCGATGGATGCTGTTTTTTTTTTTGAAAGAATTCAGTCCATCGGATTGTGAATCGACAGCTGCGATCGATGCTAGTATTTATGAGGATAATTGTTTTTGGTGAAATTAAAAAATACATGGGATTTTCTCTCTCCTTCACATCAACCTTCCATTTTCTCTCCAATTTCTCATGAGTCATTGGATTTTGGAATAAAAATTCAAAATTTCTCACAATTTTCATCATTTACTCTCTTTTCTCTCTTCCATCACCTCACAATGGACATTCCGTGCAAGATTCCTTAAAGGAGGTCTTCCCAATGTCATTCTCTTCCAAATGGAGAGAGCTAGGCCAAGTCACATCAGTAAAAGGGGGACTGGCGGCAACTTGGCTACTGTCGGTCCTTCCTTTGCCCGTTGGTTTCTTTCAGATGTTGGGTAATGGAGTGTGCCTCCTTTTATATAGTTCAATTTAAGACAGCTTATCCGGTGTGTGGTATTTATAAGCTTTTCCTCTTTCTCTCTTTCAAGTTCTTTTCCTCTCATTCTTTTCTCTCCATCCATTGGCTTTCAAGTAGGGGCTTTATTTGGAGTTTTAGACAACAAGGTGGTGCCCTCTTGGTGTGAGGAGGAAGGGTAAAAGGTAGGGTCATTTATGCTTTCCCTTCCTCTCATTTGTCCTCTTTCTCTCCATATGTTCTCATGCCTTCTCTCTTTCTCCCATAGGCGCTCTTTAGATTTTTAAGGTGTGGTGTTAAGTGGTGGACAACAATGACACCTCAAGTCCAACGTGGTGCATGGACTTGCACTTTCAAGACTTTTCATTTTTCCCATTTTTTCTCTCTTACTCTCATTTTCCCATGTGTATAAAATTATGCTTTCATTCATGTACACTATGCTACATGTGAGGAGTATTGTTTTCTTTTGGGAGCTTTTATGCCAAGTAAATAATGAATCCAAAGTGATGACTCGGGCCCCATGTGCATTTGGGTGGGCCCTTTGGATCCCTTTTCCATGCTTTCCTTGATTATCTCCATGCTCTTCTTACCTTTTTTTTTTCAAGTGATGGGGTCCATTGAGATGGAATGGCCCCCATTAGATTTTTGGCCTTCAAAATTCTCTATGGTGGCACAAACGTCTTTTGGGGATTCTATTGTAACGCTCTGAATTTTTGAAGCTCGAGTACCTAATTGTGCCCGAGAATTCTAGGTGTTAATAATGTAAAAATTGGATGCTTCAAAATCACACCTTATTTTTTTTTCATTTTTCACATCCGGTTACATTCACGAAGGTAACCATTCACAAGAATAAAATCGATTATACTTCTTATTTCTTTAAAGTATAAAATCAACTAACTGTCTAATACCCTCTCAAGTCGGAGCTTATTACATTATTCAAAGTTTTGCAGCTGAAAATAAATAAAGCTAAACATAATGCTATCGTTCTTCTTTATTCAGAATAGTTTTTCATAGAGCGTTCATCATTTGTATATTCAATATGCACTTCATCTGCAACATCTGTATGGTTGGAGAGGGTTAATGCCTTTGTCATAGTGATTCTTATTCTTAAGATTAATAATAATTTAAGAGATTCATACGAATAATGTGAGGGTTCCAATACATCTCGCATTCCACCATTACGAGTGGTATCGATATGCGCAATCAATTTATATGAATGCATGCCAAGCATAATGTGTGTAGTCAATCATACGTAGTGATCATCACAATGTGAAATATAATTCATAAAAAGCCTGACTTGCCTCGCATTTTCACATTCTAGAAATTTGTCGGCATGTCCATCGCTACCGTGGATTTATGTGAATACCTTGAGGCGGCATAACATACAATCAGAAGATTTACGTGACACAATTTGTTTATAAAGTGACTATTTGCGACATCCAATCTCGGAAGTGATGTAAGACACATGACAGTTTAATTACATCGATTGTGCCCCACTACCTAAACCCATGGAATAACGTGTCAACTATGAGGGTCACTACACAGAAAGCATTAAGCCCACGATAAAATATATGAATCACTATATGTGAGACTTCTAAAACATCATTTGCATCAATGTAAATAAGTCGAACCATGTGAGTTTTGGAATTTCAAGACACATGCACAAGCCATAAAGGGAAGTAGCACAAGGCTAACCTAATAAAAGTGAAAAGTAGCATTAAACTATCTCAATAAAAGAGAATGGTAGCAAATAGGCTAACCCAACAAAAATAAAGGGAGATGAGCAAAGCCAACTCAATATAGAGTACTGAAAACACACATTGCTCTTAAAATTGGCAAAGAGTGATGCTTGTAACCATCACCTCAAATAAATTTATAAAAATCATGTATAATTAAAATCATACCTTAACCATAATTCTCACGAAGTTAAATAATTCATAACGATCCATTAATCAATTGCATGAAAATCACAATAAAATGAAAATATGTAAAAATAAGACGAATTGTGAACCATATTGAAACAAATCGCTGAGTAATAACAGCGCCCATCATTTAAACCTTCTTGGTCAAAATGATGTTTATTTGCCATCCAACTTATTCATAAGGTCACATTGGATGAAGGGTAAAAACACAAATATTAGATTGATCCAAAGGTTCCGTCACCCCAACAAGTTTTCAATGGTGGGATTTAATCCTCACCACTTTATGCAGTGTGGCCCACTTGAGCTTTGGATTCGCTTCATTTTTGGGTTTATTCACTAAAAATGCTGTGAAAAAAATATAAAAATGGATAGATGGTATGAATATAAGACATACATCATGGTAAGAACACGTAGCTTTGCCTCGTTAACACAATTAAATTTGGTTGTGTTGTCCGCCCGCAATTCGAGTCTTTATGGAAACAAGGCTCACCCTTCATCTTTTGACATACCCCACTGTGATGTATACATGAGATTTATTCTGACCATTAGATGTGTAATTTTATGTTAGGCTCTGGGCTAAAAGATTAGGCTGACCAGTGATTCAAAGGGACCATACCAAAGGAAGAATTTTGGAGGATAAGCTTTTCCTACATACTTTTCGTTTTTAAACCATGTGGTCTACCTTAACCATTGATGGGGCTAATTTTTAGGCCCTAGGTCCAACATAAGTCGAATCATTTGATGGTTGGCGTGGATTTTATATTAACTCCACTGTGGCTCCACCGGAGCCATAAATCCTGTTCCTCCTTCAAACAACTTTTCCTCTAACAATATTTATTAGCATTAATTAGGCAACTAGCTGGACTTTACAACTAGTTATGATATATAGACTAAACAAAAGGTGCATTTTGGAGCATGCCATGATATATGTTTATTATCCACACGGTTCATCCCTTTAGTCAGCTCATTTTAGGGAATGATCCAAAAAATGAGGCAGATCTAAACTTTAAGTGGGCCACACCATAGGAAATAATGGGAATTGAGCTCCTACCATCGAAAGCTTTTTAAGGCCCTAAAAGTGTTGGATCAAACTGATATTTCTGTTTTCCCTTTATCTGTGACTATTTGACCTTATGAACCGGTTGGATGAGAAATAAACATCAATGTGGGCCCCAAGGAGAAAATAGCTTCCAATGGTTCATGTCTTTACAATCATTGTTTCTAAAGGTGTGGCCCACTCAAACTTGGGATTTTCCTCATTTTTGAACTTATACCCTTAAAATGTGCGATTACAAAGGTTGGATGGTGTGGATAAGTGAGATACATCAAGATGGCCGCACAAGTTTAAATCAGCAAAAATATGAGTTTTGGACCAATTTTCCATATGTAATTCCGTGCGGATTTCAAACAGGTGGACTTAATAATAATTAGTCTTTTTACACATATTTTCCGGTAAACTTAAAAATCAAACAACCCCTAGCCCATAAGATGAGGTGCCAGGCTTATGGA
Source organism: Magnolia sinica (assembly GCF_029962835.1). NCBI lineage: Eukaryota > Viridiplantae > Streptophyta > Magnoliopsida > Magnoliales > Magnoliaceae > Magnolia > Magnolia sinica. Next base: position 62,085,074 of record NC_080581.1, read on the forward strand.
ATTGCAGGCTGGAATTGAAATTGGATTGCGTACTCAGTTGGGGCCACCTTGAATGTATGTGGTCTATTTATGTCATCCATTCATTTTTCCCATCTAATTTAAGAGGTTTTGATGCTAAAATTGAAGCATATCGAAAGATCAAGTGGATCATACCACAGGAAATAGTGGGGATAATGATTTCCACCGTTGAAACCTATCTAGGCCCCACAGTGATGTTTATTTGTCATCCAACCTGTTCATAAGATCATACAGACATGGATGAAGGGAAAACACAAAATATAAGGTTGATCTAAAATTCTGTGGCCTCTAAGAATTATTCAACAGTAGACATTCAATTCAACTCTTTCTTGTGGTGTGGTCCATTTGAAAATTATATATACTTCATCTTTGGGCTCATGCCTAAAATTATCTAGTAAAATGGATGGACGGAGCGGATCAGATAAATAAATCATGGTGGACCTTGCAGAGTTTACTCAATACGCTTACTCACTGTGTAATCGGCTTCCACTGGAGTTGGACGCGGGTCAGTAATCCTTCCGGGCAGAGTTCTGTGGGGCCCACAGTGATGTAAGTGTTTTATCCACGCCATTCATAGTTTTTCTCATATCATTTTAAGGTATGAAAAATACAATGAGGCAGATTTATGGCTTCAGTGGACCACAAAGTGGGTATTAAACATCCATCGTTAAAAACTTCTAGGGAGCTAAAAAAGTTTCGGATCAAGCTGATATTTCTATTTTCACTTGATCCACGTCTAAATTACCTTATGAATAGATTGGGTGGTAAAAAAAATTATCATGGTGGGCCTTAGAAAGGTTTCAACGGTGGGTGTCATTATCACTGCAGCTTCATTTGGTGTGGTCCACTAGAGCTGTATATCTGCTTCATTTTTCTGATAATACCTTAAAATGATCCGAGAAAAGCAATGAAAGGTGTAGATAAAACAATTACATAACAGTGGCCCCCACAAAACCCTATCCGGACGGTTCGTCCGGGCGGGGTGGGACGCAATCCGCGTCGCAAGGAAGGGAAACGGATTGGCTACTCCCCGCCACTAGCGAATGACTGGTGGTCGGTACTCTGTGGGCCCCAACATAGTGTATATGTTTCGTCCATCCCGTCCATCTATTTTTATAGATCATTTTATGGTAAGAGACTAAAAATTAGATATATACCAATCTCAAGTTGACCACATTATAGGAAACAGTGTTGAATGAACTTAGACCATTAAAAACTTTTTAGGGCCATAAAAGTTTTGAATCAAGCTGATCTTTGTTTTTTCCCTTCATCTTGGTCTGTATGACCTAATCAACAGATTGGATGTCAAATAAACAGTACAGTGGCCTTAGGAGGATTTTAATGGTGGATATCCAATTACTATTGTTTTCCTGTGGTGTGGTCCACCTGGGATTTATATCCCTCATTTTTGGGCTCAAGCACTAAAATAATCTGTAAAAGTGGATGAACGAAATGGATGAAACGCATACATCATGGTGGGTTCCACAGAGCGCCGACCACCGGCTACCAGGCTTGGTGGCGGGGGAATAGCCAATCCGTTTCCTTAGAGAAGTTCCTGCGCAAGGATGGTGGGTGGGGCCAAAGAGATGTTTGTGAGAAATCCACCCCGTCCATCTGTTTTTCGATCTCATCTTAGAACGTGTGACCAAAAAGGAGGTGGGTTAGACCAAATTGGCCATTAATGGTTGATGGCGGCGCTGGAAGAGGAAGATGAGGATAAGCAGGGGTTTTGACGCCATTCAATGGCTGCAATCAGCCCTGATTTAATGGAGATGGGGAGGGTTTTGAAACCCTGTTGATTTTTATTTTTTATTTTTTAAAACTGAAATGAGGCACGACGGAATCCATGGCTACCGACTCTCAATAGCGGGTGCGGCCGTTGCCGGGAATGGGCAGCAGCTTGCGAAATCGGATTGCGTACTGAGTTACTCAGTACGCTCTTATAGTATTGAGTAAACTCTGTTGGGCCCACCGTGAATATATGTTGTTTATCCACGCCGTCCATTCGTTTTTTCAGATCATTTTAGGGGTTCAACCCAAAATTGATGCATATAAAAATCTCAAGTGCACCTTACCACAGGAAAAGGTGGAAGTATTGATTTCCACCGTTCAAAGCTTTCTAAGGCCCCCGGTGATGTATATTTGTCATCCAACCTGTTCATAAGATCAGATAGACATGGTTAAAGGGAAAACACAAATATAAGATTGATCTAAAACTTAAGTTGCCCCCCAAGAATTTTTCAACGGTAGATGTTCAATTTACACTGTTTTCGGTGGTGTGGTCCACTTGAGGTTTGGATATGCTCCATTTTTTGGATAAGGAACTAAAATTATGTGGTAAAAGATACTGACAGAGTGGATACAATGCATGAATGACAATGGAGCCCACAGAGTTTACTCAGTACATTTAACATACCGAGTTACTCGATACGCAATGGGCTTCTAGAGCTTGCTATCCTTACAACAAGGGATGAGGTCGGTTCGAACAAGAGTCTGAGTTTCCTTCTTCTTTTTTTTTTTTTTTTTTTTTCTTTTTTTTTCCCAGTGTGCAATTCCAAAAGTCTCGGCATTAGTCGTTTTGGGTGAAGACTCTCTCTTTCAATGTCGCTGAATCCATCCACTCACATCATCCTACGGCTTATATAAAATCTCGCAATAAGCTCCTTGCGGAACAGTGCGCAAGAGCTTTATATATATATAGAGAGAGAGAGAGAGGTGTATTAACAAGCTAACAGAAAAAGAAAAGAGAGAGAGAGAGATGTTAATAAATGCAGTACGAGGGAGTTATTTCAAAAAGGAAAATGACTTACAGGATTGGATAGGCCCAACCATGGTGGTAATGTGAAATCCACCCCAATCATTAGATGATTCACCTCACGTTGTGCCTGTGGCCTGAAATTCAGCTCCACATGTGGTTCAAGTAGACCACACGAATGGAAACAGTATATGGAAAGGCTTATCCTCTAAATTTTCTCCCTTGGTAGGGGCCAGTTGAATCATGTATGGACTCGATGTTTTTGGCATCAGGCCTAACTTTCAGTATGGCATCTAATGGCTGGAGTGGATTTCCAAAGCTCACTATGGTTGGCCCTATAAAAATGAAGGGTAGATGCCTCTCCCAATTGTTTCCATTGACATGCCCACTTCATTCACAAATTAGTCCGATTTTTTGTGGGTCCACATGACATTACACATCTAAATATTGGAGTAAATCTCACACACAAATCACAGCAGGCCTCGTTAAAAGATGAAAGGTTGAAGTCTTGTTGGTACCGAGAAAAGTGTTACGTTACCATAATAGATTGGGAGTGGATCATGTATTATGTAGGTAAAATTGTGGTAGATGTATCCTTGATCATGGGGCCATACTTGATATATGTATTGTATATCAACACCATCCATCAATTTTTACAAATCATTTTAGTGGATGGTCCAAAAAATGAAGTAGATCCAAGTATCAAGTGAGCCCTACCATAGGAAATAGTGGATATTGAACGTCCACCATTAAAAACCTTCTTAGGGCCACCATAATGTTTATTTTCCATCCAACATGTCAATAAAGTCTTAGAGACAGGATGAAAGGAAAAGACAAATATTAGCTTGTTCCAAAACTTTTCTAGACCCATGCCAACAAAGTTTTTAACGGTAATTCACCACTCTTTTGTGTGGTATAGTCCACTTGAGATTTGAATTTACTTTATTTTTTGGACCATTAGTTAAAGTGAGCTGAAAAAAGTGATGGATGGCATGAATATATAACACACATATCAAGGTGGGCCCAAGGTCAGGAAACACCCACTACGGAGTTACACTTTGTACACTAGATCGACAGTTGAACGGTGGAGTACTAGTTGGTAACAATGTTGGCGTGGCAAATTCTATGGGCCCAACATGATATATGTGTTATATACACACTGCTTATTCAATTTTCCCAATCAATTTTAACATATGAGACATAAATTTGAGGCAGATCCAAAGCTCAAGTGAACCATACAGGAACAAACTGTAGAATAATAACGCCATCCTTTAAACCTTCTTGGCCAGCATGTTGATTATTTGCCATCCAACTTATTCATAAGGTTAGGAAGAACTGGATGAAGGGAAAAACACAAATATCAGCTTAATCCAGAACTTCCACCACCCCAGCTAGTTTTCAATGGTGGGGTTTAATCCTCACTACTCTCCGTGGCATGGTCCACATGAGCTGTGGATCTGCCTTAGTTTTGGGCTCATTCCCTAAAAATGTTGTGAAAATATGGATGGATGGCGTGGGTGTAAGACCAACATCAAGGTGAGGCCCACGTAGATTTGCCACGTTAACGCAAATTTGGCTTTGTTCACCCCACAATCTGAGGCTTTCTGGAAACCAAGGCGCACCCTTCGTCTAATTTTAACGTGCCCCATCATGATGTATACATGATATCCACTTCGATCATTAGATATGTAATTTTATATTAGGCTCAAGGTTAAAAGATCTGTGATTTATGGGTATCATACTAAGGGAAGAAATTTGGAGGATAAGCTTTTCCTTATATACTATTTTTAATTGTGTGGTCCACCTTAACCCTGGATGAGGCTGAGTTTCGGCCCATATGTTCAACATGGGTCCACTCATCTGATGGTTGGTGTGGATTTCACATTAACTCCACCATGGGTCCACCCAAGTCATTAAATCCTTTTCCTCATTGAAACAACTTTTACCCCTGACAATATGTATTGGCATTAATTAAGCAACTAGTATGACAGTCCAACTAAGTTGTGTGTGAGTGTGAGCATTTCTATCTCTCTCTCTATATAGAGAGTGTGTGTCCTTCTACTGCATATTATGCTCCAGCAGATGGTCTGGTAGAGGAATTCTACATGACCATCATCAAAAGAGATCGGCATGAATAATTGGCTAAGGTTGTTTGGGGATACAGAACAACAATGCAAAGAACCACATGCTACACCATATTCCATGGTGTATGGATGTGAAACGGTTCCTCCATGCACAATTGCCAGAGATCAATCAACATTTACTAGGAGAAAAACAACAACAATAATAACAAAATATTTCACTAGGATAAACACATTTAAGGCATCTCCTGCCTGAACAGTACATTAGTTCAAAAAGTAAACATTAATATATACATGATACATAGGATAAGCTGTTCACACAAATGTCTTACCTAATCACCAGTTACAATCGAACATAGCATGTCAGGAAGAAAGATGACATAATGGATAACCGGAAGGCTATCCGTACTATCTAAGATATGCTGTAGCCTTTGGAAGCATAGCTTTAATTGAAAAAGAGTATTTGATCACAAACTCCATGATGCATGTAGTACTAAAATCCTAAGTTGACCGTAAGCAATACGCATGAATACAGATAGACATATCTGCATAGGCACATATATTAGTTGCGTTCAATGCGGGATTCAACATCAACATTCCCAACATTAACATTGGTCGAATCCATTAAAATTGACTTGATTCTATATATAGCTATATATATAGGTTTCCTGACCAACCATCTAATGAAGCGGAAGAAATGTCCTACAAAGAGTAGGCCATTCAATCCGAACCACACAAGGATTGAAAAGGTAATTATAGTTATTGTCCGATCATCATCACCAATCACATCAATGGAGACAGTTAAATAGCCAAGCCAATAAGTAATGATCATAGAAGACACGGCCACCCATGTGATGATCATCAAGATCCACATAAAAATCTGTCGCTTGAGTTGGAATCCACTTACCAGCAATAAGATTATGCTCAAAGATGCCATGAACGCTATCGAATTGAAAATTGAGAATGTTGTGTATTCAACTGGATATTTAATGGCCATGATTGACTCCCCTGCTGTGTAAACATGTCTTTTGAGGTTGTTTGGAAGGGACGCCAGCTGAGGTCCATCCGACTTATCCCCCTGCAAAAGCCCACCGGGAGGGGTGAATCCAGCTTGGAATGTTACCGTAGCGATCAATACTGCCACCACCATTAGACCATTCCTTATCTCGTTCAACCAGTCACCGTGCTTTATCCACTTGTCCTTTCTAGAAGACAATGGTTAAATTGTCCAATCGTCTCTCGGGGAATGAACGGCTCCAGCTTTTTTAGCTCCAGCAGCTCGGAGGATCCCTTCAAGTTTCATATCCTTCGATTTTCTACGGTTTTGCAGTAAAACATCCAAGGCTGTGAAACCGTGTGCATTCAAGGCATTCACCTCTTCCTTCATCACGGTCTTTCGGACCAAAAACTCTGTGAGCTGCACAATCATTGTGGTTATTTCTTCCTTAAAAGAAAATAAAAATAAAAATAAATAATAATAATAATAATAATAAAAATAAAATTTCCCAGTGCTCTCGGAGATTGCATTGAGACTAAAAAATGAAAAAAGAAATGTCCTGGTGCCCTCAGAGATTGCATTGGGACACTGACAATCACAGATGATATAGACTTTAAAGTTTAACATAGATTCTTTGGGATACTATATATATATATATATACATACACGCGCGCACCTCTGCATGTGGGCACTTTTGTACACATGTCAGGGGCGTCTAATCCGAACAGTTTATAAGATGCGGAATCCCATGAAACCTCAATGCACTCATTTTCACCCAGATCTAAGATTCGGTGGGCAATGCACTCATTTTCACTCAAATCTAAGATTCTGGTGGGCCATAGCAAATAGAAATGCAAATCAAGGGAAGAAACTGTTTTCATTTTTCATGGCCCACCAAAGTTCTGGCTCAAAGTAAAAACTAGTACTAAGAGGTTTCATGAGGTTCTGCTTCACGTGGACCGTTCAGATTTTCAAGACTCATCACGAATGATGAGTTCTCAAAAATGTTGGTAGGACTTCCGGGCGAACTGATTCTATATATATATATATATATATATATATATATATATATATATATATATATATATATATATATATAAAATCATAACTGTATAATCATTAGTCTTTATTTGGGACGGTACAAATCATTTTCATAATTTATTTTTAACGTCTCGTCATATATTCCTTACAGATAAAAGAGTCACCTTTTACAAGAAATCAACCATCCCATGGCTCTCCATAAAAAGGGTGGCTACAAAAGTAAGGACTAATCATAGATGGATTGGATCATGCGATCGGTGTTATTTTTTCCTAGTAGCTTATAGAATAGGCTCTGGTATTAATAGACCGTTCAGATAGTTCGATGGGACTAAGTGGGAGGAGCGACTGGGAGCAGTATACGTTGCTTCCAGAGTAAGCTATCATTCTTTAAAAAAATCTTTTTTTTTTTTTAATTGGGTTAGCTTGTTAGTACACACCCATGTTACACACACTCCATGTTAGCCTTCCCCGCTGGGGATCGATGCTAAGACCTCAAGTGTTGAAACAAGGCATCACCACTCAGTCTGCCAATTGAGTTATGGATCTGGGTGTTCATTCTTTTAAAAAAAAATCATAAGTGCAGCATTTATCACAATTGTTAGTTTGGCAGTAAGAACTCTGAAGGAGGAAGATCCAATCCATTGATTTTGATGGCTCCCACCATGGATCTATCATGCCCTAAAACTAGAAACTGGAAAGATTCTAGCCATCCAATTTTTCACCAACTGGGGACAGTTAGCATATTTTTAACTGTTCATTGCCGGCAGCTGATTGAAAGGTTCGAATCATCCAACTTAGTAATCAAGATATTCATCGCATGGGTCATCCAATGTGGGCCTACTGGTTACCGTGGGTTTTAGTACGTCGTTTAGAGATGGGCCGTGGAAATCAGAGGAAGCTGTCGATAATCCAATGTCACAACTCACAAGCACCTTGATTACCGGACCAATCTTATGCATTTAGTTGTTTACGGCGTAGAAGATTTTAACCAGATTTTGTTCCACAATACATATTTTTCATCAATTGTAGCCACCTTGATTACTGGACCGATCTAATTCTTGAGACATAACATCTACATAGCTGGAACCCTGAAGGATGGATCGGATCTAATAACTACGTGCCATGCTGCTGGTACATATGGCCGCAAGTGAATGAACTGCCTTTGCATGTGTGTGTGTGCAAACAGCATCCAAAGGACTCCGGTTATTGTAGAGGTATATAGTCCAATCAATGACCGGACCCTATGTAATCAATATGTACCCTTAATTTTAATACGCACCACGGACAATTAGTTCTGACGGCTTCCCTTATCCCCCCTCCCATTCCTCCGAGTTGACCAACCTGTAGTTAACTCTAATGACTTTTAAGAGTGATTGGGACCAAATCGTATTGACATCCAAGATCAGTAATATGATTAGACTGAAATTATGGATGGATGGTCTCATTGGGCCAATATTGAAGATTTATAGAATGATTAGACTGATGTCGGATTGAAATTATGGATGAATGGTCTGGTTGGGCCAATCTTAAATATTATACAATGATTAGACTGTTGTCAAAGCCAAATTGTCTTATTCAAACTTTTTTTTTTTAAAGAGAAATTGACGGTACTCACCTCAAAGTTTAGGTCAATTACCTAGAAAGCTATGTCATTCCATATATGCTAAGAGTGACCTTTTGACAAGTCTTCGAAAATTACTTGGACCAAAATGCCTTTCTCCTTGTTTTAGTTGTACGATTTTCTAGGGAAGAAAAAATTACGTTGTATTTAATGCCAAGAAAGTGATGTGTACTGAAACTTTTTTTGCGCGTGGGCAAGGACCAAGCTCATGGGGCCCACATTGATGTATGTGTATAATCCATGTCGCCCATCCTTTTTGCTGTGTCATTTTAACGACTAGGTCTTAGATATCAGCCTGATCCAAAGCTCGTGTGGGCCACATAATAGAAAATAATGGGGACAATGGAACCCACCGTTGAAACTTTCCGGGCTCACTCACTGTGATGTTTGTTAGAAGTGGACACTACACAAGTCAGGACTTTTTTGGGCCTATGTCGAGTAGGCTGACAAGGTGGACGGAATAGATCACCTCATTAAGCTATGGTGTCAATGGTTTGGTAGAAGATGATGTGAACACGTGGATACCACGACCCATGCAACATATCAACCACGACCCATATAACATGACAATCACGACCCACGAACCTAGATAATAGACCATCCATCTCACAAGGGTCATGGTTGTCATGTTATATGGGTCGTAGCTGTCACTTCCTTTTATCTGCTTCTCTTCAATGGGTACCCAATGACCCACTCGTGCAAGGCCGGACTCAAATAAGGTGGCCCAACCATAACGTATATGAAACGATCTAAATATAAGGTGGGGCAACCACAACCATGACCACGACCCATGTAACATGATAACTATGATCCATGACAAATACAACCCATGTAACATGACAACCACGACCCATATAACGTGACAACCACGACCCAGACAATGGTCTGTATATCATAATATACGGACCATCAATCTCTAACAAACAAATGGGAATAGGTTTAACATGAGAACCACGACCCATTTAACATGAGAACCACAACCCTTATAACATAGCAACCATGACCCATGGAACATTCCGAAGGAAGAACGTGACCCATATAACGTAACAACCACGACCCAAGTTGGTGTAAGTCACGCCATATTCGTGCAAACGATATCTGTATCGTAGCATAGGTCACATCAGGTGGTTGTAATGTGGTAAGGGTCGTGGTTGTCATGTTAAATGGGTTGTGGTTGTCATGTTAAATGGATCGTGGTTGTCATAGATCGTAGTTATCCTGTTATATGGGTCATGGTCAACTACGACCCATATATGACAACCACGACCTATATAACATGACAACCATGACCCATGAAAAATACGACCCATTACAACCACGACCCATATAACATGAGAACCAGGACCCATATAACATGAGAACCACAACCCACACCACCACGACCCATATAACATGAGAATCAGAGATATCCTAGTGGATCAAGATAACCTGGTGTTTTTCAAATATGATATGACTATTGATAGATTGCAGGAGCAGGAAATGCTGACTATATTTGTCGTTGTTGCCATGAGGTAAGGGTCGTGGTTGTCATGTTACATGGGTTATGGTTGTTGTCATGTTATATGGGTCATGGTTGTAATGTTATATGGGTCATGATTATCATGTTAAATGGGTCATGGATGTCATGTTAAATGAGTCCTGGTTGTCATGTTATATGGGTCGTGACTTTCATGAGTCGTGGTTGTTATGTAATATGAGTCGTGGTTGTAATGGATTGTAGTTTTCATGGGTCATGGTTGTTATGTTATATAGGTTGTAGTTGTCATGTTATATGGGTCATGGTTGTGATCATAGATGGGTTACGGTTGTCTTGTTAAATGGGTCGTAGTTATCATGTTACATGGGTCGTGGTTCTCATTTTAGAAGGAGGCTGGTTGACATGGGTTGTGGTTTTCATGTTAAACGGGTCGTGTTTGCTAGTCCATTGAAAACCACGACCTATTGAACATGAAAAACCACGATCCAACGTTCGTCATATCCACGACCCTTCCCTTTGGAATCAGCGCGATCATTCGGAATCAACGCCACATTTAATTTCAGGAAATCGCATTAATGTCGTTACCTACCCGTAATCCCTTCAGAATGAAAGTGATACTTCAGAATCACCTTAATGTCGTTACCTACCTGTAATCCCTTCGAAATCAAAGCGACCCTTCTAAATCACCTTAATGTCGCTACCTACCTGTAGGGGTGTACTTCAGGCAGAACCGAGTCGAACTGGGCTTAACCCGGCCCGGTCCGGTCACCAGCCAAACCAGCCCGAACCGAGCCTGGTCTGGTCACCGGGCCAACATGTCCAGCCCGAACCCGGCCCGGTCAACAATCGGACGAGTTCGGGCCGAAGAAAATGGTCCATCTTGACCCGAACTCAGTTCTGGGTCGAGCCGAGTCGAGCTTTTTCGGGCCGAGTCGAGCGAGTTAATCGGGCTAGCCTGGTTCGTGTACAACCCTAACTACCTGTAATCCCTTCGGAATCAAAGCGACCCTTTGGAATCACCACCCCCACATTAACCATCGGTTAAATAGCTTATAAAAGTGGTACTTGAGTATCAATTACTTTCAGAAGCCATTCCTAATTAGAAGTCCTTCTCGCGTTCTTCCTTTTTAGGTGATCTCTTCGCTTTCCTCAGGGATGTTGATGATCTTCCTGAAGATCAACGGCCTCCATAGAAAATTCTGAAGACTGTTGGGTACCCGTGGAAGATCAATGACCCATGTTATATGGACCTTCTCAGCAGAGGTTTTTCGGCTCGTCGGGTCTCCATTGAAGAGAACTGTTCTTCATGTCATGTCTTATAGTTGTCGTCGGTGATATTCAAGATAAACGTCTCCATCCCATATTATATTCTGCTTAATTCTGTGTTCTTTTTGCAAATCTCTCAAACTCTACTCTCACGGCACCAATAAATTCACCAATGGTATTTTGACCAGAGAAGTAAGATTGTGGCTTTAACTCCTCTTCTAGCTTATAGTTGTCATGGGTTGTGGTTATAATGTAATCTAGGTCGTGGTTATCATGTAATATGGGTCGTGGTTGTCATGTTATATGATTCGCGGTTGTTGTATATTCACAAGGACCCATATAACATGATAAGTACGACCCATGACAACCACGACCTATATAAAGTAACAACCACGATTCATATAACATGATAACCACGACCATACTAAAAATACAATATGAAAAACAGTTCTCTTCAAAGGGCACCCAGTGAGCTAAAAAACTCTTTTGAGAAAGTCATGTTTAAGCCTCACCTTCTTAACAGAGTTTTTGGTCAGGTTAAAATAAGACCTTCTCAAGAGAGCTTTTCAGCTCTCTGGGTGCCCTTTGAAGAAAACTTTTCTTCATATTGTATTTTAATTATAGTCGTGGTTGTCATATTATATGGGTCATGGTTATCATGTAATATGGGTCGTGTTTGTTATGTTATATGGGTCATGGTTGTCATGGGTCATGGTTATCATGTAATATGGGTCGTGGTTATCATGTTATATGGGTTGTGGTTATTGCATGTTCACCACGACCCATATAACATGACAACCGCTACCATAATTAAAATACAATGTGAAGAACAGTTCTCTTCGAAGGGTACCCAGTGAGCTGAAAAGCTCTTTTGAGAATATCTTGCTTAAGCGCTACCTTCTTAATAGAGTTTTTGGTCAGGCTAAAATAAGACATTTTCAATAGATTTTTTGGTCAGGATAAAATAAGACATTTTCAACAAAGCTTTTCAGCTCGCTTGGTGCCCTTTGAATAGAACTGTTCTTCATATTGTATTTTAATTATGTTCATGGTTGTCATGTTATATGGGTCATGGTTATCATGTCATATGAGTCGTGGTTGTCATGTTATATGGTCGTGGTTGTCATGGGTCATAGTTATCATATAATATGGGTCATGATATATGAGTTGCGGTTATTGTTTGTTCACCACGCCTTATATAACATGATAACCACGACCCATAACAACCACGACCCATATAACGTAACAACCGTGACCCATATGACATGACAACCACGACCATAATTAAAATACAATATGAGGAACAGTTCTCTTCAAAGGGCACCCAGCAGGCTGAAAAGCTCTGTTGAGAATGTATTATTTAAGCCTGACCTTCTCAACAGAGTTTTTGATTAGGCTAAAACAATACATTCTCAATAGAGCTTTTCAGCTCGCTCGGTGCCCTTTGAAGAGAAGTATTCTTCATATTGTATTTTAATTATGGTCGTGGTTGTCATGAGTCGTGGTTATCATGTAATATGGGTTGTGGTTGTAATGTAAGATGTATCGTGGTTGTCATGTTAAATGGATCGTGGTTCGAATGTGAAATGGGTCGTGGTTGTCATGTTATATGGGTCGTAGCCCTAAAATGACATGGCAAAAGGATGTGTGACATGAATTATACACACACTACGTGGGCCCATATGGGTCTTGGTTGTCATGTTATATGGGTCACAGTTGTTACATGTCCTCTTCTAACAAACATCACAGTGAGTGAGCCTAGAAAGTTTCAACAATGGGTTCCATTGTCCCCATTGTTTTCTATTATGTGACCCACACAAGCTCTGGATCAGGCTGATATCTGGGCCCTAGCTGTTAAAATGACATGACAAAAAGGATGGGCGACATGGATTACATACATACATCAACGTGGACCCCACGAGCTTGGTCCTTGCCTGTGTGCAAAAAATGGTTTCGTACACATCACTTTCTTGACATTAAATACGACGTAACTTCTTCTTCCCTAGAAAACCATACAACTACTGAAACAAGGACAAGAGCATTTTGGTCTAAGTAATTTTCGGAAGCTTGTTAGAAGGCCACTCTTAGAATATATCGAATGAAGTAGCTTTCTAGGTAATTTGTCCAAACTTCGAGGTGAGTACGGTCAATTTCCCTTTTTTAAAAGATGAACAATTTAATTAGACTAATGGAAAAGATGAATAGCATGATTTGGTCAAAATTGGAAATTAATGGTCCAATTGGTTGATATTGAAGTGCAATGGTCCAGTTGTGCTAATATTAAAGATTAATGGTCTCATTGAATTAATATAAAAAATGAACAATCTCATTAGACCAAAATTGTAGAAGAATGGTACGATTGGGCTGATACTGAAGATCAACAGTTCCACTAGGTGATCAACAATATAATCGAATCAATGTCCAGGCCGAATGATCCAATTAGAATGATCTTAAAGATGACCATTTTGATTATGCCAAATTGAAGATTAGTGACTAATTGAATTAATATCAAAGAATAACAGTATAGTTGGGGATTAATGCTTTCATTGGGCCTATATTGAAGATGAATGGTTCGATTGAATTGATGTTGGAGATAAATGGTCTACTTCATATCATATTACAAATAGACAGTTTGGTTGGGTCAACATCGAAGATAAATCATCTAGTGTGGCAGTAATTGAAGATAAATGGTATGATTGGCCCTAATTGAAGATGTGTTGTATGATTAAACAAATATTGAATATCAATGGTTGATTGGGCCAGTATTTGAGGTGAACCCTATAATTTGGCCAATATTAGAGATATGTGATGCAATTGGTTGGATATTGAAGAACAACAATTTAATAGAGTTGATATTGAAGATCAACTATATGAGTTGACTGGGAATGGTTTGATTGGGCCAAAACTAGATATGAAAAGTTTGATTAATCAGATATTGAAGAGAAATCTTAGATACTATATCTTACCATAGAAATTCCTATTGGGATTTGTACTACGGAATCACATATATCTAGATCTAGGATAACAATTCAATGGCACCAAGAAATCACCAGAGAACACAAAGATTTAATGTGAAAAACCCTTGTGAGAAAAAGCCACGGCACAAAGTGACAGAATTCCACTATGAAAATATAAATTACAAAGAGAAAGGTAAGCGACCTCGAATCTCACCCATGCTACACCCTTTAGAAACCCTAAAACCCTTTTAGGAACACCTTTAGAAAGCCCTAGAATACTTTAGAAAAGCCCTAGGGACCCCTATTTATAGTTTAAGAAACTCCACTTACGCACCTCCTTTGGAAAAGTTCGGAACCGCCTCAAAGTTGCACAGTCCGCGCAAATTCTGCGTAACCCTCGACTAGTCGAAGGAGGGCTTCGACTCGTTAAGGGGACCCTCGACCAGTCGAGCCAACCTCTCGACTGGTCGAGCAGCGCGGAATACCCAAAAAACATCACTGCTGGACTTCGAGTCGAGTGAGCCTCGACCGGTCAAAGGGGTCCTCAACCAGTCGAGCAGACCCCTTAACCGGTCGAGCAGCGCGAAAATAGATTGAAGACATCCATTTTCAACAATCTCTACCATGCTTTTAATATTCAACTATGTAGCTTCTTCACCTCATCTCTTATCTATGTATCACATCATAGCTTCTCGTGCACTCTTCGTCCTTCTTTTACGCCATCGCTAAGCCCAAATAAGTTGTATAACACTTGAATTTCTCTTAAGGAATGATCTTGGTGAGCATATCTGTCAGATCTGAATCTGCATTACCAACCACCTTTGCTCCTGTCTTCTCAAAAGTAAAGATGTAGTCTTCTTACCATCTCACTGCCATCCAATGTTGCTTGCCAGGGTATTTTCTTACAACACTGATTGCCTGTGAAATAACTGGTCTAATGTAGACCATGGCATGTACTGCCAACCGCATTCGAATAAGGCTCATGAGATATATCCTTTTTTTGCTCATCTGTTTTAGGACATGTCCTAAGGAAAACTTAAGGAGAGATGCGTAGGGAACGCTCTCCGGCTTTGCCTGGTCCATCACATCCTTGATCAATATCTACCCAATATATTTTACATGAGATAACCAAATTCTACTCCTCTTTTAGTCTCAATACCGAGAACCATCTTTGCAGCCCCTCGATCCTTCATCCTTAATTTCTTACTTAACCGAGTCTTCAGTATATTGATTTCAATCATGTCATAATAGGCGATCTACATGTCATCAATATACAATACCTGACTTACCATGAAGGAATCAAACCACTGCCTAGTCGACAGGTCGTACCACGACCTCTTGCAAACTTTTTTCAGCCCCTTTAACTTCGAACCGCTCCAGTTGCTTCATGTAGATTTTTGCTTCCAATTTCCCTTGCAGAAGTGTAGACTGTACATCCATCCTTTCCAGCTCAAGATCGCATTGGCCAACTAGTGTCAATCACGGATCTAATAGACACCTGCTATACCGATGGTGCGAATATCTCTGAGAAGCTGATCCCTTCTCTCTGAGCATAACCTTTCGCTACCAACTTAGCTTTCTATATATGCTGAATCCACATGAAGATCCACCTGCATCCAACCCCTTCTTGGCCCATTGAAAGCTTCACCAGCTCCTATGTGTCTATCTGGTACAACGAGTCCATCATATCACCCATAATCACCTTCCACTTCTCAGCACCTGGCTCACCAAGAGCCACTTGAATAGTAGATGGATTCCTTGCGATATTGGAGTCATCCATGTACCTCGCCGATATCTTGCGATTATGCCGTGTGATTCTTCTCACAGGTGCCTGCTCCACCTATTATGTATCTCTGTCCATGTGCCACATCCTTCCTGCCCTACCCGCTCATGTGGCCATGCCCAACATACCACACATGTGCAGAGGTGGAATCCACTACAACTATTGTAGCTCCACCTGTTGAAGTGTTCACGATCAACTTGTCCACCATTGCACTCCCTATAGCTGGTGAACCAACTCCAATGAGGAGTCACGCGAAAGGATGCCCTTGTGTCTAGCATCCACTCATCCTTACAATCATTATAAAAGTGTCTAATCGTAGACACAAATAAAACATCACCATCACATCTACTCAATCATCTGACATGACAGCATTGGCCTCCTTGTATGGAACCTTAGATTCTTCTCTCTTCAATTTAGGATTTTCACAATCCTTCTTCACATGTCCTTCCATCCAATAGTTCCAGCACTTTACCTTTCCTTTGCCCTTGCCCTTAGATTTGGATCTAGAACCTGAAGAACCTGTACCTTGTTCAGAATTCCTACCCCTTGTAAATAGTGCATCAGAAGATATCCCCATGTCGTCGTTAAGCTTTCTCATAGCCTTCCCTTGAAGGACTGAGATAATGGTGTCGACACTTAAGATTTTATTTGTTGAGCACATTGAGTCCTTAAATGACTCATACGATGCCGGAAGAGAATTTAGTAACATACACGCTTGTTCCTCATCTTTCATCACTTCCTCCATATCCAGCAATTTACAAACCAGTTTATTAAAGTTGCTAATGTGAGCCTTCAGATCTCCACCCTCTGCCATCTTAAAGTTATACCACTACCGCTTCAAGTGTAGGCGATTTTTAGAGAATTTTTTCACATAGACATCCTCTAACTTCGCCCATAACTTAGCCATACTTTTCTCCCTCATGACGTTGTAGAGAACCTCATCCATGAGACATAAACGGATCGATGATACGGCCTTCTTATCAAGAGTATTTCATTCATCATCAGTCATAGTAGACTTTCGCTCCTTAAGAGTACCATCTTCGCCTTGCTTAATTAAGGAACTGATCATCTTGATCTTCTATTACTTAAAATTATTTTTTCCTGAGTACTTCTCAATCTCATACATAGTGCTTCCCATTGATGCTAATCCCTCATATTCAGATATGTGCCCTAACGATTGCTCTGATACTACTTGTTAGGATTTGTGTTGCGGAATCACACATATATAGATATAGGATAGCAATTTAATGGCATCAAGCAATCACAAAAGAACACAAAGATTTAACATGAAAAACCCTTGTGGGAAAAAGCCACGGCACAAAACGACAGAATTCCACAATGAAAATAGAAATTACAAAGAGAAAGGACTATCTGATTCGAACAACCTCAAATCTCACCCTTGCTACACTCTTTAGAAACCCTAAAACCCTTTTAGGAACCCTTGGAAAACCTTTAGAAAGCCTTAGAATACTTTAGAATAGCCATAGGGATCCCTATTTATAGTTTAGGAAACTCCACTTACGCATCTCCTTTGAAAAAGTCTGAAAACCGCCTGAAATTTACGCAGTCTGTGCAGATTTTGCGTAACCCTCAACTAGTCGAAAGAGGGCTTCGACTCGTCAAGGGGACCCTCGACCGGTCAAGCCAACCTCTTGACTGGTCGAGCAGCTCTGAATACCCAAAAAACATCGCCACTGGACTTTGAGTCGAGCAGCGTGAAAACAGATTGAAGACATCTGTTTTCAACAATTCCGTCATTAGATTATGTTAATTGGACCTCATGCCTCATCGTGATGACATAAAATCTTCTGATAAATCAAACATGACATTGGTTCATTGCACATTAAAAGGAGTTATATATCATAGAGTAAGCCAATGAAGGGAATGATTGGATCATTGCTTCGAGGTCTTCACATTACAAGACTTGTGACAAACAATAATTTATACATCTTCAGCCGTATGATGGAAGCAGGTTGGTGGTGACTGCAGATAACGTCAAGCATGTGCAAGAAGTAGAAATCACTACAATGTCTGGCAATGGTCGTGTTCTTTGGGAAGTACTTTATGTCGCCTTCTTGCTTAACTTTTGCTTAGCTTTTAGGATTAGGCTAGTTTGCTTTATTCTTTCAGCCCAACATTGGATTATGAACATAATAAGGACATCAAACTATCATATATGGTCTACCTAAGGAGGAGGATGGCTCCAATTTCATTGTGGATGGATGATTCGTACATGGGGCCCACCAACGGGCCATTTTAAAGACCTCACATGTATAATATGTGCATTTGTAAGACCCCATAATGGGAAGATGTATGTGTGCTGCGATCATAATAGTTTTGGATGGTTGGATCGTGCCCGTTGGCCCATCTAATCACCAGATCATCATCTATTGGCCATTAAACCATTGATCTTCTTAGATGTTGGACCATATGGGTATCTAGTAGTAGGCATTTATATTTTCAATTTTTTTTTTGGACTTGAGTAGTGGTTTGGATTAAGATTTGATAGTTTACAATTCTTATTTTTTAGTTTTCACTTTATTTCAAGGGACAAGAGGTATTTTATTTTTAGTTTTCATTCTTCTTCTTTGTCTTCATCTAAAAAAGGAAAAAACCGTAGGAAACTTCATTTTCTTCAATCCTCTTCTTCCTTCATCCTAAACAACCCAAGCGAATCCATCAATACAACCTCTCCCAGGGTTGTACACATGTGCGCACACGTGCACGCAAGTGTGAGGGTGCACACGTGGTGATCCTTTTGCTATTATTTTTTTTACTCTTTACTTCCTCACAAAAACACCCCTTTCATGAATCTCTAAACCATCTCAAATCCTAAGCCTAATATAAGTTTATCCAATTTTTGAACTCTAAGTTTCTGAATTTGAACCTTAGCACTAATTAGGTTAATAAACCTGAAATTTAAATTTTATTGGTATGTTGGAATTCTTTTTCCTATGATAGAATGAGATTCTTACATCTCGTAGGGCCTTTTCTTTCATAATTTTATATTGATTATATATTGTGGGATGATGACTTTTCGTTGGAATCTAAATAGTTAAATATAAAATTTTCTAATTTTGTGTAAGAATAGTTGATTTTTATACCTAATTTATTTTGTAAATATCCGAACTTTAATATTTTCTAGTAAATCTCATCATAAAGCATTCATCCTGCATCAATTTTGGTATCAAAGCATAGGTCTAGTGTAGGATAGGTGTTTGATGAAATTCTTAACATATTATAGAGCATATATGTTGCATATAACTTGCTCAATTCTTTGATTTTCTTACTGAATTTTCTGTTTAGGTATTCTACAAGTTCTATAGTGTTGGAATTTACAGATTTAGTGATTTTTAAGGCACGTAGTTGCTGGATTTTTAGTTTTAGCCAAATTTGGAGCATCCTAGGGATGTCCATAAGGTTAAAATACTTAGAGTCATCATACAGAAAGTATAGGTGCATCATATTGTAGTGCCTAGGTATAGAAGTTATCTTTTGTCATCTCATAACCCTCGTCTGTCTAGTAGTCATTAGGCACAGGTCGTGGCTTTGGTCTTTTTCCCATGATGAACATGGAATAGCTTGTCGATGCTATTGAAAATATCAACCGCCGCCTCAAAAATATTGAGAACAACCAGTGGGCCACTACGACTTAGATAATCGCTACTGCCCACATAACTCAATGGAAGCATCCCGTATGGCTAACCCCAACATTAAGGACGATCGTCATTCTCAAGATGATGAATAAGTTAAAGTTGGGTATGATAAGGAAGAGCCTGTTAGGGGGCATGTGAGGTACCAATGTCAAGGAATATGTCGTGGGGAGGGGTTCCTGTCCAACCATCCCACCGAGAGTTCTAAGATCACTATAATCCTAAGGATAGTGTGATGAAGAGTGTTAAGGTTGATGCCCCTGATTTTAATGGTCGCTTAGACCCTAATGTTTTTCTGGATTGGTTAACAGACATGGACCACTTCTTCCAGTGATATGATATATTTGAACAATGTCGAGTCAAATTCTATAAGATGAAATTAGTGGGTTAGCGAGCTGTTCAAGACTAATGTTAAGTGTACCATGGAAAGACGTGGAAAAGAGCCCATTGCATTCCAAACTAAGATGAAGGAGGTCCTGCAGGAGAAGTACCCCCCACTTTCCTACTACTAGAAGATGTTGGATCGATGGTAATCTCTTAAATAGGGAACAATGCCCGTGAAAGAATGCATTGCCAAGTTTGACGAGTATAGGATGCGATGTAACGTATAGGAGGACCCCGTTGTGACCTTATCTTGATTTAGAACGGGCTTCTAATCCAAGCTTTAGCGTGAGCTTATTCTTCACAATGTAAACACCTTAGAGCATGCTTATCAGATATTGCAAGAACTAGAGCAGTATGTTAAACCCCAGTTCGTGAAGCGGGTTCATGCGAATGTTAAACTCACTCCTTTTAGAGCTAAACCATGTATTAGTAGCGAAACCAAGGCCTTCACTAGTACACAATCTAGTCACAGAGATGCCAAAGGAGAAGGGTAGCCTATAACTCAATCCTATCTTCATGTGCATGCCATTTAGGCTATTTGAGTCAGCAATTACATTTGTACAACATAAATGAGATCACAAGAAGGATTATTGAACAATATAAAAGTCATGTTAATTCTCACAAAAGGTTCAAGTAATTTTAAATAGGTGACTACATTATGGTTCGTATATGACTAGAGCACTTTTCCCAAGGATCCGTTAAAAAGTTACATGTTCGTAGTGTAGGTCCCTATAAAATCTTGCAAAGAATGGGCCCTAATGTATATGTGGTGGATATTTCATCTAACATGGGCATTAGTTCCACAATCAATATAGATGATTTGATTTCTTGTGATGAACCTATTATTGCATCCGTTAGGCCTCCTATAAACCCTAGTGTACTAGATTTGTCCGTGAGTCCTTGACCTTTGCCCAGTCACTTATCCCATCCTTTACCTTCTTTACCATCATTACCTAAGAAAAGAGAGAAGATTGAGGATGTGTTGGATCACCACGTGGTTTCCACAAGACAAGGGAGATTTCAAAAATTTCTTATCAAATGGAAGAATAAATCAACTTTAGACTGCACATGGATCATAGAGGAGTTCCATAGACTAGACCCCGATCTTCTTAAGCAGTTTTGTAGTTCTTCTTTGCCAAAGGTGAATCTTTCTTAGTCGAAGAGGATTGATGAGGACATCAGATCATCATATAGGCTCTACTTGAGGAGGGCCCCAGTTTCATTGTGGATGGATGATCTGTACATGGGCCCCACCAGCGGGTCATTTTAAAGACCCCACATACGTAGTACATGCATATGGAAGATCCCGCACTAGGAATATGTATGTGAGCTATGATTATAGGAGTATCGGATCATTGGATCGTGCTCGTTGGCCCATCTGATCACCAGATCATCATCTATGGGCCATTGAACCGTTGATCTTCTTCAAATTTGGATCACATGGGTACCTAATAGTAGGCATTTATGTTTTCATTTTTTTTGGACTTGATTAGTAGTTTGGATTATGATTTGGTAGTTTAGAATTCTTATTTTTGAGTATATACTTTATTTCAAGAGATAATGGGTATTTTTGTAAATTTTAGCAACCAAAAATATAAATATTAGGGGGACGTCTAGCTCGAGCCCATGTTTTTTAAGAAAATACAAGAGAGAACTCTCTCTTTCGTTTCTTCTATATGTGATTTTTAGGTAAATATATTCTTGAAGATCTCCAGGGATTAAAAAGGGTGCGAAGCTCGAGGGTGATCTTCTCTTCTTATCTTTTCTTCTTCTCCAAGGTAAGCCTCCAAGTTTCATTCTTTTCATTCAAAAAAAAAAAGAAAAGAAGAAGGTAAAAGGAACCCTAGAAATATTCATTTTCTGTGATCATCTTCTTCTTTCAACCTAAACAACTCAAGAGAACCCATCCTTGCGACCTTTCCTAAAGCCGTACACATGTGCACGCGTACACACATGTGAGGGTGCACACGTGGTAGCCCTTCTGCTATTATTTTTCCCTTTTGTTTCCTCACAAAACCTCTTTTATGAAACTCTAACCCATCTTAAATCCAAAGCCTAATCTAATTTTTCCCAATTTATAAACAGTGAGTTTCTAATTTTGAACCTAAGTAAGAATTGGGTTCCAATACCTGAAATATATGGAATCTATTTATATGTTGGGATTCTTTTTCCTATGCTCGAACAAGATTCCTACACCTCATATGGCCTTTCTTTCATGATTTTATATATATTATTTAGTGTGGGATTATGACTTTTGCTTGGAACCTGAATTATTAAATCTGAAATTTTCTGATTTTGTGGAAGAATGATTGGTTTTATACTTTATTTATTTTGAAAAAATCTGAACTTTGATCTTTGCTAGTAAATCTCATCATAAAGTATTCATCCTGCATCAAAATAATAGTGTTAGTTGTTGCTCCCACTATAGGAGGGGCTTGCTTAGTGTAGGAATTGCAGTTGTGAGAGATTTTTATTTTATTTTATTTTATTTTTTGTTAATAAAGAGTATAGTTTCTCATGAAGAAAACAATGTTATCAAGATTTCATTTGGGAGATGTCACTAAGAAATATTTTTACTGGGGGGTTAGGACTCTCATCTTTTATACAAGATTCATGGTCTCCGGTCTATGTGCACCATTGCAACAATCCCATTCTCCCCTTTAAAACTGAGTTAGGAGGATCCAATAGTGAAGTTTAAAACTTTAATATGATGCAATTGTTGGGATTTGTGCTGTGAAATCACATAAATTCAGATCTAGGGTAGCAATCTAAGAGCACCAACCAATCATAAGAGAACACAAAGATTTAACATGGAAAACCCTTTCGGGAAAAAACCATAGCACAAAGCAACAGATCTTCACTATGAAAATAGAAATTACAAAGAGAAAAGACTTACCTGATTCAAACAAGCTTGTGCTATACCCTTTGATAACTATATAACCCTTTTAGAAACTCTTGAAATACCTTTAGGAAACCTTAGCATACATGAGAATGACCTAAGGGACTCCTATTTATAGTTTAAGAAACTCCACTTATGCACATCCTTAGAAACCCTCTCAAATTTCACAGTCCGTACATAAACCGCACACCATCTGCGTGACCCTCGACTAGTCGAAGGAGGGCTTTGACTAGTTGAACGTGAAAGTGTCCTGGCTTGTCAATTAGGGTGAATATTGAGTCAACAAGACAAGTGAGCCCCATTAGCGTCAGAGTATCCCGCAATGGTGGTGGATGTTTCAAATGGATACCACAGAACAAAGGTAGTCGTTCCTGCTATGGATTTGATGATTCTTTTTACAGCTGTTAAGTGGGATTCCTTAGGATCTGCCTGATACCGAGCACACAATCCCACACTAAAAGATATATTAAGACGACTGGCTGTGAGATATAGTAGGCTTCCTATCATACTCCGATAGAGATGTTGATCCATACTCTTGCCATTTACATCTTTGGAGAGTTTTAGTGTAGTACTCATGGGAGTATGATAAGTACTATCAGATTCGAGCCTAAATCTTTTCACAAGGTCGTTGGCATACTTGGTTTGACATATGAAGATTCCATCATTTAACTGTTTCACTTGTAGCCCTAGGAAGAAGTTTAATTTGCCAACCATACTCATTTCAAATTCTGATTTCATGAGATCGGTAAATTTATATGCAGTGTCTTCACATCTCGAACCAAAGACTATATCATCCACATAAATCTGTTCAATGAGTAATGACTTCTTTGTCGTTTTAGTGAACGATGTTTTATCTACACTTCCTCTGTAAAATTTATGATCCAAAAGAAAATTCATCAATCATTCATACCAAGCACATGGTGCTTGTTTGAGACCATAGAGAGCTTTGTTCAGATGATAAACATGATGGGGATATTTAGGATATGAAAATCCCTTGGGTTGTTTTACATAGACTTCTTCAGCAAAATCCCCATTAAGGAATGCACTTTTTACATCCATTTGGAATAATTTAAATTTCAACGCACATGCAATAGATATAAGTATTCTAATAGACTCAAGACGAGCTACAGGATCAAATGTTTCATCAAAGTCAATGCCTTCTATTTGTGAATACCCTTGAGCCATAATTGTTCCTAATCACATTCCCAAATTCATCAGATTTATTCTTGAAGACCCACTTGGTTCCAATGACATTTGTATCGAGTGGTCTGGAAACCAATTGCCATACCTCATTTCTATGAAATTGTCGAAGTTCTTCTTGCATAGCATTTATCCAGTGTTCATCTTGAAGAGCTTTTACAATATTCTTGGGTTCAATTTTTGAGGTAAAGCAAAAATGACTATAACTATTTTATATCTACCGTCGAGTTCTCACACTGTCATTAGGATCTCTAATAATTTGCTCTCGAGGGTGATCCTTAATGATGGGTATGTTAGATGATGGTTGTAGTTCATTGGATGATGGAGATTTGTTATCTGATTTATCTAGTATGCATGAATCTACATCATCTTCTAATTCATTCACTGGCGTATCTTCTTCATGAGGTTGGTCATCGATTACCACATTGACTGATTCTTGAATAGTGAAGGTTCTTAGATTGTACACTCTATAAGCAGGACTATTCAAGGCATACCCCAAAAAAATACCTTCATCACTTTTAGACTCAAATTTTCCTAGGTGATATCTCTCTCTCAATATATAACATGCACTTCCAAAAACCCAAAAATATTTCACACTAAGTTGTTTCCCATACCATAGTTTGTATGGAGTTTTGTTCAAACCTACTCTAAGATATACTCTATTTATGATGTAGCAGGCAGTATTGACAGCTTCCGCCCAGAAACTTTTTGCCATATCTTTTCCATTCAGCATAACTGACCCCATTTCCTGCAATACTCGATTTTTCCTCTCAACGACTCCATTTTGCTGTGGGGTTTTTGGGGCTGAGAATTCATGACGAATTCCTTTCTCATCGCAATATTTTTCAAATCGCTCATTTTCAAATTCCCCACCATGATCACTTCTGATGCGATTGATGTAATATCCTTTTTCATTTTGAAGTCGCTTTGCCAAAATCACAAATTCCTCAAAGGCATCCGATTTTTGTTGAAGAAATACGACCCAAGTAAATCTAGTGTAGTCATCTACTATCACCAGAAAGTATCTTTTCTTGCCGTGGCTTTCCACTTTGGTCAGGCCAACCTGTAAGACCCGTATCCTAGACTGTATCGATCCGCAAATTCTCGCGATCTTCTTGTTCGAATTCCGGCAACCTTCGACCCTTAACCGGTATTTACGCCCGACCCTGATTCACAGGCCGTCAACCCGAGTCGACTCAACCCGAGACTTGTACCCTAGCGACCGCGCCGTTGCCGCGGTTCCTATGCCGCAACTCACGCGTTGATCCAATACTCTGGCCAGGAGATGTGGGCCAGCGTTCGGTGTGAGAAAAACACCGCGCGTGTGAATTATGAGAGAATCTCTACGAGATGTCATCTCAATCAATCAATCAATCCATCCCATCATGTCAAGTACATGTCAAGTACACATCACCTCTTACCCTTCCCCAAGCAACCCCCAAAGTCAAAAGTTTCTTACACAAGCCATACTTTTCTTACACAAATTACCTTAAAAGTAAAAAAAGGGCTCTTACACCCATCACTCACCACATCAACACATCCATCACCCATCTCTCTCTCTTTACAACCCTCACTCTCTCACTTTTTCAAACTCATTTCCAAGCAACCAAGAGTCTCACGTCCAAGCCTCTCCCCATCTCTTCCAAGCTACAAGTGTGGCCCACCTTTCCTACCCTTTCATCTCCCATCTCAACCATCCAAACCTCATCTCCTTCGTTGGAATCAAAGCTAAGGAGTTAAGGAAGCCTAGGGTGCAAGAAGAAGCCGGTGGGTGATCGTGGATGTTTGTCTTTTATCTCTTTTTCTGATTTAACGGTCCACATATGTGGGACCCACCTTGATGTATGCTTATATTCAAGAGGGGCCCATAGTGGCGGGGCCCCTCCGATATTGTCGATGTCTCTCTCTCTCTCTTGTATTTGATGGCTTGTGGCCCACCTTGATGCATGATGTCATCCACCCCATCCACCCATCCAAAACGGTGTGACCCACCTTGATCATGCCCCTTTTAACCAGCGCCGTCCATCTATTTTATCCAGGCCATCCAGTGGGCCTGGATGATGAAAAACACTTAACAGCTTGATCCAAAAACAGGTGAGCCACATCCACGTGGGACCCACCATGAGACTTGTGTTATATCCACACCGTCCAGCGTCCAGGGACGCTGGACATTTGTGACAGTGGAGTGTAAACTGCAGTGGGTGTACTGACAGAGGGTCAGCTAACGATGGAGTCCATGGGAACTACCCCCGTCCTCCACCCTTCCAAATGGGCTACATCATGATGTATGTGCTTTATCCAAACTGTCCACCGTTCTGGACAGTGGACCATGTCCGTGTGGGGCCCACTTCCATGCCTAAATCCATAGCTCACTAGCAGACTGGGTGGGGATACATCGTTTCAACGGTGGGACACACCCACATCCATAGCTCACTGGCAGACCGAGTGAAAGATACCTCGTTTCAACCTGGGGTAGCTCCAGTGGTGAGCTGAGCAAAAGATACCTCGTTTCAATGCTGGGACCCACCCAACCCCATAGCTCACGTGGTAGTCTGAGTGGAGATACCTCGTTACAACGCTGAGGTCCTAAGGTTGATTTCCCTAGTGCGGGAAGTGTGGACTGACGGTGGACCATGGGATCCATCCACACCGTTCATTCATTTGGAGTGGGCCACACCACCATGCACGTGTGGTGTCAACCACCTTTGGATGGTGGGACCCACCCCCACGTGTGGGGCCCTCCCTGGTTTACATGACCGTCCAGGCCCTGGACGGCATGGACGTCATGGACGTCATGCATATAATATATATGTTTTATATTATATAACATATATATATATATATTATATCTAATATGTATAGCTACTGTGGTGGGCCCTATGTGGGACCCACCTCTTTTTTTGGTCTCTGACCGGAGAAAGGAAAAGAAAAAGTATATAAAAAAAAGGGCAGCTATGTTGCTCATTTCAGCAGCCACGTGTTGCTCTCTATCTCTCTCTCTCTCTCTCTCTATCTCTCTCTCTACCTCACTCTCTTAACATCCAGAGCCCTGTGGGTCCCATCATGACGCATGTGTGATCTGACTGTGGGATCCACACTAGATGTATGTGTTTCATCCCCCTAGCATGGGCCCCAACAATGTATGTGCTCTATCGATACCATCCAGTATTTGAATGGCAGGGCCCACCATGATGCATGTGTTGTATCCATGCCGTCCAACCATTTATGAGATCATTGTATGGCATGGGAGAATGGGTGAATTAGAACTAAAGTTCAAGTGGACCCCACCATTTAAATAGTGGACCGTGGCACCCACCTCTCAACTTCTAAGGGCAACATTGGTTTCCAATTAAGTTGATATTTGTTTTCATTTCATATATCTCTGTGTTAGCTTAAGAATAGGTTGGATCTCAAAAATATATGAGGGTGGGCTCGATTTGATATGCCTGAGGCCCACTTGATTCGGCTCATCCGACTCGGCCCATATGATTAGGCCCATCTTGATGTAGTTATGGCCCATCCGTTGAGGCCGCCTTGATATATATGAAGCCCATGTTATGAGGCCCATTTGATGTAACTAAGGTCCATGGGTCGAAGCCCAATTGGATGTACACAAGTCCATTACTATATATAACTCTACCATGGTTTGTGTAATGATATTTATGACAGTCGTGCCTTGGGAACAATGTTGGTTTGACGTCCACATTGTAAGAATAATGTTGGTTAAACGTCCGCATTATGACTCTCCCTAGGGCCCATTTTTAGGCCCATACTTGTAGGCCGTCTAGGTCCATCTTCGTTATGAACAACATCCACCACCATATAATATGTTTAGTATAGTTCCATGATTCATGATCATGCGCATCATATGTATGCTTGATATGAGAAGTGATTGATCATAGCATATGCCTTTGGGCAAATTATTTAGGGACTCCCGGATAGGCGGTGTTGCCCTACATGAGTGCACGATACGTGCAGGATTGCTGTATGACTGGATAGTGTGATTCATGCATTCACATTGTGTGATATGGTTACTGTACGCCCTAGCGACATCAGGGCCGTAGCCTTCACAGACGTATCATGGTTGGCAGGATTGGATACCGAAAATCTTGTTCTACATGGGGTGCTAGAGATATCCCTGGGTGAAAGTCTTTAAACCCTTATGGTACCAAGAGGTTGTTCCAACGTCTGGACCGAGTGGGTGCATGAGTGCCGAGTGCCGATTACCAGACGGTCACGCTTTCCACTGTGTCATGGTCGGTTGGAAGGGGGTGCGGCCTTACCTGCCCGAGAGGAGGGGGCAATGTTAGGCTGAGTTTTACCAACTTGAGGAATGGGTCCGCTATCAACGAGCCAAGCCCGATATTGGCAGGCGGATAGTGATGTCTTTTTCACTCACCTTATTGCGGGCAATGGGACGGCAATCGGGCTTGGAGTGTACTAGACCCCGGTGATATTCCAGAGTTGAGCTGTATTGATATGTGGACTTAGATGAGGATTCGCATGCTTGAGTTGCATTTCACACCGCATAGCCTTGGTATGGCCGACATCATTCATGTCTTGCACCGCATGGCCTTGGTACGGCTAATGGCATTCATGGATTCATCAGCATGTTCCGCATTACTCTGATACTGCATACTTATATTACTACCTTATGCATATACTTACACCACCCTTTAAGCTTTCTATAAGCTTATGCACGACCGTTGCGTGCAGGTGACATTGGAGCGCATAGCGCTGAGGTAGGAGCGCTTTGCAGATCATCTTGGAGATTTTTATTTATTATCATTGTATTTCCCTTTATGCTCATTGTACTTGTAAAGTTTTTGATCATAGTAGAAATGTGATGGAGTTTTTGGTTATTATTTGTGGGTTATGCATTTAGTTATGCTTATTACGAATCAAACTGGTGTTGAAAATCCTCCTCGTAGCATCTTGGGATCGGAACCTGGCGAATGGGCGCTGGGAGCCGACAATGGGGTTCTACGGAGGCTGTCGGCACCGGATTCGGCGATCGAGAATTTTGTGAGCCCAATTTTTGAGTTTGGGGCGTGACACAACCAGGTCCATATGCAGCAGATCCAAAGGTTTTATTGTTGCTATAGTGGTTGTCTTTTTGTGACCTACTTTTATCTGTTTTCCTTTTAGACATTCTCCACAGACAACTTTTTCTTCTTTTCTAATGTTGGGAAGTCCTCTAACCAAATTTTTTGAACTAAGCTTAGCTAAATTTCGGTAGTGAACATGTCCCAACCTTTGGTGTCATAATTTGGATTCATTTCTTACAACTATATTACACTTTGTGGATAACACACTCTCATTTGTACTTTCAATAACGTAATAGTTATCACTAGTACATAAACCTTTTATGAGAGATTTTCCTGTATGATCTAAGATCCTACATGCATCCTTGGAGAAAGTGACCAGATGTTCCTTGTCACAGATTTGGGAGATACTAAGGAGATTATGTTTCAGTCTTTCTACACAAAGAACATGTTTGATTTTTGGAAGGCCTAGTACAGCTATCGTTCCTTGTCCAATAATTCTGGCAGAGCTACCATCTCCAAATGTGATTGATCCTCCATTAAAGTCTGAATACTCACAAAAATGATTTTGATCACCAGTCATGTGTCTGGAGCATTCACTATTAAGGTACCATTTTGAACTATTGCCAACTTTCAGAGCAGTATGGATTACTAGGCGATTATTCCGATCTATCACACTTTCTGAGATACTTTTGGACATGATTCCAACTTCAGTCAAGATCACTCTCTAGGCAGTGAAGACCTTAAGAGAGACCCGCTCTGATACCAATTAAAATTGCAGTAATGACTGCTTTAGTTGAAGTAGGAATATGCCAATATGTCCTAGAGGGGGGTGAATAGGACTTTTCAAATATTTTATGGTTATTTAAAATCCTATCAATCTTATCCTGAGTAAGTAAGCATGTATCAGGATTCCTTTAGAGTAACTCTAATGGCTTTCAAGCCAAATACAAGATCCAATCATAAAACTACTTTGAAAGATAAACAAGATGCGAATCAGACTTTATGATGGATGTGACTGTGTGTGAAATGTGATCTCAGATAATCAAATATGAAAGCATATAATCACATAAATAATGAAAAACAATAGCAATCACAAACACAATCATTTTTATAGTGGTTCGACTACTTGTCTACTCCACTCCCGGTAGACGCACTCAACCCTTGAGTATACCGGATTTCACTAAGGAGGTTTCACAACAGGTTCACCTCAAACCAGAGGTTTTAAATTAGGTTCATCTCTAAGCAATACAACCTACACCTATGCTGACATACCATATCCTCATGAAACAGTTTAAACTCCCACGAGCAAGGGTTAACATATAACACCCAATTTTAGGCACACTAGTCAAGGATCCACTCAAGGAACATCACAAGTTTATGCTCCCATGAGCAAGGGTCAACACAAAGCACCCACTTTTAGACCACCTTGGTCAAGGACCTAATAGTTTATGCTCTCCACAGAGCAAGGGTCAACATAAAACACCCACCACGTACACTCTCACCGGAGGCATCCTAAGAGGGCTTGCAAGGGGTGAGAAACACCTTATACCCAATCCTACAGAAGTAATGATCACAAAGGTCCTCTAGACTCTAATAACTTATAAATAAGTGGATGATCCCTATTCTGCGCGTTGTCAAAAATTTCCTCCTTTATTGATGAAGAATCTTCTGCTTCCTTGAACTGTAACTCAGAAGATGTATTAATACATGGCGACGGGTTGGGTTAAGGTAATGATGGAATCCTACTCTCTAATGTTTTCCTATAAGGGAGATAGAGCGATTCCAATCATTTATGCATTCAAGGCATTCTAGCTTAATGATTTACCATTAAGGTGGTAGTTAGAGGATCCTTGAATGCGGAAGCTCATTCCCCAATCCACTCTATTGATTGTCAATGATGAGGGTGGATTGAAGGATGAACTTCCATGAGAGAAAAGGCTTTGGGTATATGATCTAAGGTTAAACACTCAAAATTACTCTCTTCTTTCTCTACTAGTAACTAAGGGCAAGTTCTCTATAAATAGGCAAAAGGTTCAATGGATATAAAATGGTCACATTTATGACAGAGTTCGATATCATCGATCAAGGTCGATATCATCGAGCGTATACTCTCAATCGCATCGACTGCCTGCTTGATGACACAAACTCAAATGTCAAACACTTTTGAAACATTTTGCCAGCTGGTCGAGGGAATCGAAACCTGCATCGATGTCATCGGATTTCGAACTCCGATTTTATCGACACGAGGATCCAGTCCTCGACATTTGAAAATGAGAGAGACTTGCCTTTAAAATATTTCAGGTCAAAAGTATGATCGAGGCACACTTGATATCATTGGAATTTGAATGTTGATGATATCGATAGCCGTGCCGATGGATCGATAAATCCAAAGGATTTTCCAGTAAGCTTATTGGACAGTTTATGTCCATTCTCGATGCAATCAACTCAGCCTTGATATCATCGATATTGGAATATCGATTCTATAAATTGACCCTCGATCCAAGATAAAACAACCTGAAAATATTACTGGATAACAGAGTGTCCAATCCGATATCATTGAGATTTGAATTCCGATAATATCGAGGGGTACTTCGATATATCGAAGATTTCATGATTTGCCTCAACAGAAATTTGGACACAACATATATGATGTCGATTTTATCGCGTCAATTTCGATAGACTCGAGATTCAAATTTCGATGATATCGATATGGCTATCCATACATCGATAATTTCCTCCAGAGGTATATGCGGTTGCTGGACATCTTATGTCCTCATTTCGATATTATCGAGTTAGTTTTGAGGACATCGAGAACACTATTCGATTACATCGATCAGTCTATCGATAAATCGACAGAGGTAGAAATCTTAGAGATTTTTCTGAAGTTTGAAAAAAGTTTTCTAACCCAAAAACCCTATGATATTCTAATCAATTTTAAGGGTTGTAATTACCTGGTGTTTTGGGACATGGGATGTGAGACTAAGATTTACCTGTGGCGAGTTCGGCCCCACATCCAGTTGAGGCAAACAGTTGATTGATCTTCTTATGGAGCTTCTCTGTTTAGCTAACTCAACAATCACGCTAATTGACAAACCCGGGCACTTCCAATCTCCCCCTTTGTCAATTACATGAAAAAATACCAAAACACCCTAAAACTCTTCTAAACAACTACCTTAAATTGTGTGTACATGCCTTTTACACAATTTCACAATATCTAGTGAATATACACACACAATCAGTAGCTGCTCCCCCTAACAGCAGACTCCCCTTGCCTTGTTGCAGTTGCTCCCCCTAACACATGCATCACCATTCACATTCACAAGTAGATACACACACAATTTTTCTTTTGAGGTGTTTGATTTGTTGTCCCCCTTTTTGTCAGTCATTCTCAAAGGATAACATAATAGTTGATATTGATTGAAGTTGAAGCAATTGAGAGAACTAGCATTCAAGGATCATATGCATATAATAAATGTAAAACAAACATCGCATTTCAGCAACCATGTATGCATAGCAGACAATATATAGATCACATGCATCACACACCAGATAAAACAGGGGATCTCATAAAAAATCTTTTAATCAATCAACATGACATTTGTTCATTGCACATGAAAAGGTGTTATCATAGAGTAAGCCAATGAAGTGAACGATTGGATCATTACTTTAAGGTCTTCAAATTACAAGACTTGTGGCAAACAATAGTTTATACACCTTCAGCCGTATGATGGAAATAGGTTGGGGGTGACCACAGATAACGTCAAGCATGTGCAAGAAGTAGAAATCACTATAATGTTTGGCAATGGCCATGTTCTTTGGGAAGTACTTTATGTCACCTTCTTGCTTAAGTTTTGCTTAGCTTTTAGGCTTAGGTTAGTTTGTTTTGTTCTTTCAATCCAACATTGGATTATGAACATAATAAGGACATCAGACTATCATATATGGTCTACCAGAGGAGGAGCATGACCCCAATTTCATTGCGGATGTATGATCCATATATGGGGCCTACCAGTGGGCTATTTTGAAGACTTCACATGTATAATATGTGCATTGGTAAGACCCCATAACGGGAAGATGTATGTCTGTTGTGATCATAAGAGTTTTGAACCATTGGATCGTGCCCGTCGGCCCATTTGATCACCACATCATCATCTGTGGGCCATTAAACTATTGATCTTCTTAGATTTTGGACCACATGGGTATCTAGTAGTAGGCGTTTATATTTTCATATTTTTTTGGATGTGATTAGTGGTTTGGATTAAGTTTGATAGTTTACAATTCTTAAATTTTAGTGTTCACTTTATTTCAAGGGGCAAGATTTATTTTTTTAGTTTTCATTCTTCTTCTGTCTTCATCCAAAAAGGGAAAAACCCTTAGAAACCTTCATTTTCTTTGATCCTCTAATTCCTTCATCCTCAACAACCCAAGAGAATCCATTAATACAACCTCTTCCAGGGATGTACGCACGTACACGCACACGCACACATATGTGAGGGTGCACATGTGGCAACTGGTGTGCTATTCTCTTCTTTACTCTTTGTTTCCTCAAAAAAATCACTTTTATGAAACCCTAACCCATCCCAAATCCAAAGCCTAATCTAATTTTTCTTAATTTATAAACTGTGAGTTTCTAATTTTGAACCTAAGCCCGAATTGGGTTCCAAAACTTGAAATCTGGAATTTATTTGTATGTTGGGATTCTTTTTCCTATGCTTGAACAAGATTCCCACATCTCATGTGGCATTTTCCTTCATGATTTTATATTTATTATGTAGTGTGGGATGATGACTTTTCATTGGAACCTAAATAATTAAGTAGGAAATTTTCTGATTTGTGGAAGAATGATTGATTTTTATACCTGATTTATTTTATAAGAATTTCAACTTTGATATTTACTAGTAAATCTCATCATAATGCATTCATCATGCATCAATTTTGGTATCAGAGCTTCGGTCTAGCGTAAGATAGGTGTTTGATGAAATTCTTAACATATTGTAGAGCGTATATGTTGCATATAACTTCTTGTTAAATCTTCTGTTTTGCTATCCTAAAAGTTCTATATTGTTAGAATTTCTAGATTTAGTGATTTTTAAGGCACCTAGTTGTTGGGTTTTCAGTTTAGCAAAATTTGGAGCTTCTTAGGGCTGTCTAAAGGGTTGAAATATGTAGAGTCATCATACATAAAGTATAGGTGCATCATATTGTAATGCCTAGGTATAGAAGTTATCTTTTATCATCTCATAACCCTCGTCTTTGTCTAGTAGTCATTAGGGTTGTGTATAGTAGGGTTCTTAGTGTATGCACACTCGCACAGGTCGTGGATTTGGTCTTCCTCCCATGATGAACATGGAACAACTTGTCAAGGCTATTGAAAATATCAACCGCCACCTCAGAAATATTGAAAACAACCAGCAGACCACTATGACCCAGATAATCGCTAGTGCCCAATGCATAACTCAGTGGGAAGCATCCCGTAAGGCTAACTCTAATATTAGGGACGATTGTCATTCTCAAGATGACGAATAAGTTGAAGTTGAGTATGATAAGGAAGAGCCTGTTAGGGGGCATGTAAAGTACCAGCGTCAGGGATTAGGCCATGGTGTCTGCCTAGCTACCCTGCCAAGAGTTCTAAGATCATTATTATCCTAAGGATAGTGTGATGAAGAGTGTTAATGTTGACACCCCTAGTTTTGATGGTTGCTTAGACCCTAATATTTTTCTGGATTGCTTAACAGACATGGACCACTTCTTCAAGTGGTATGATATGCTTGAACAATTTCAAGTCAAATTCTTTAAGATAAAATTAATGGGTTAGCGAAGCTACTCTGGACTAACGTTGATCATACCATGGAAAGACGTGAAAAAGAGCCCGTTGCATTCTAGGCTGAGATGAAGGAGGTCCTGAAGTAGAAGTACCTCGCACTTTCCTACTACTAGAAGATGTTGGATCGATGACAATCCCTTAGGTAGAGAACTATGCCCATGACAAAATACATTGCCAAGTTTGACAAGTATATGATGCAATGTAATGTCTAAGAGGACCCCATCGTGACGTTATCTCGATTTAGAACTGGCCTCTGATCCGAGCTCCAGCGTGAGCTCATTCTTCACAATGTAAGTACCTTAGAGCATGCCTATCAGATATTGTAGGAACTAGAGCAGTATGTTAAACCCTAGTTCGTGAAGCGGGTTCATGCAAATGTTAGGCTTACTCCTTCTAGAGCTAAGCCATGCATTAGTAGTGAAACTAAGGCCTTCACTAGTGCACAATCCAGTCATAGAGATGCCAAAGGAAAAGGGTAGCCTATAACTCTTATCCTCATGTTCATGACATATAGGCCATTTGAATCAGCAATTGCATTTGTATATCATATCCATGATTTACATGCTGAGATCTAAAGAAGGATTAATGAACAATATAAAAGTCATGTTGTTTCTCACCAAAGGTTCAAGTAATTTTAAATAAGTGACTACATTATGGTTAGTATATGACTAAAGCAGTTTTCCCAAGGATCTGTTAAAATGTTACAAGCTCGTAGTGCAGTCCCTATAAAATCTTGCAAAGAATGGGCCCTAATGTGTATGTGGTGGATCTTCCATCTAACATGGGCATTAGTTCTACAATCAATATAGATTATCTGATTTCTTGTTATGAACCTATTAATGCACCCACTAGGCCTGCTACAAATCCTAGTACTGTACTAGATTTGTCCCTGAATCATTAACCTTTGCCTAGCCACTTATCCCATCCTTCACCATCTATACCATCATTACCTGAGAAAAGAGAAGATTGAGGATGTGTTAGATCACCACATGGTTTCCACAAGACAAGGGAGATTTCAAATTTTTCTTATCAAATGGAAGAACATACCAGCTTCAGATTGCACGTGGATCATAGAGGAGGAGTTTTACAGATTGGACCTTGATCTTCTCAAGCGGTTTCGTAGTTCTTCTTCTCTAGAGGTGAATCTTTCTTAGCCCGAGAGGATTGATGAAGACATTGGATCATCATATAGGGTCTACCAGAGGAGGAGGGCCTTAGTTTCATTGTGAATGGATGATCCGTACATGGGGACCATCAGCAGGCCATTTTAAAGACCCCACATGTGTAGTACGTGCATATGGAAGATCTCACACTGGGA
This sequence comes from Magnolia sinica, assembly GCF_029962835.1. Taxonomy (NCBI): domain Eukaryota; kingdom Viridiplantae; phylum Streptophyta; class Magnoliopsida; order Magnoliales; family Magnoliaceae; genus Magnolia; species Magnolia sinica. The sequence goes on from NC_080581.1 coordinate 62,121,396, forward strand.
ATATGCATGTGAGTTGCGATCATAGGAGCATTGGACCATTGGATCGTGCCCGTTGGCCCATATGATCACCAAATCATCATCTGTGGGCCATTGGACCGTTGATCTTCTTAAAATTTAGAGCACATGGGTACCTAGTAGTAGGCATTTATGTTTCATATATTTTTTTGGACTTGATTAGTAGTTTGGATTTGGATTTGGTACTCTAGAATTCTTTTTTTTTAGTATATACTTTATTTCATCAGACAATGGATATTTTTATAAATTTCAGCATCTAAAAATATAAATAATGGGGGGGGGGGGGGACGTCTAGCGCCAGCCCATGTTTTTTAAGAAAATACAAGAGAGAATTCTCTCTTTCATTTCTTATGCATGTGATTTGCAGGTAAATATATTCTTGAAGATCTCCATGGATCAGAGAGGGTATGAAGCCCGAGGGCGATCATCTCTTCTTATCTTTTCTTCTTGTCCAAAGGTAAGCTTCAAGTTTCATTCTTCTTCTTTCTTTTCATTCAAAAAAAAAAAAAGAAACCTTAGAAGTATTCGATCATCTTCTTCCTTCAACCTAAACAACCTAAGAGAATCCATCCATACAACCTTTCCTAAGGCCGTATGCATGGGTGTGTGCATGCACGTGCGAGGGTGCACACGTGGTAGCCCTTCTGCTATTTTTTTTTCCCCTTTTGTTTCCTCACAAAAACCTCTTTTATGAAACTGTAACCCATCCCAAATCTAAAGCCTAATCTAATTTTTACCAATTTATAAACCTTAAGTTTCTAATTTTCAACCTAAAACCTTAAATCTGGAATTTATTTGTATGTTGGGATTCTTTTTCCTACGCTCGAACAAGGTTCCTACATCTCACATGGTCTTTTCTTTCATGATTTTATATCTATTATGTGGTGTGGGATGATGACTTTTGCTTGGAACATGAAATATTAAATCTGAAATTTTCTAATTTTGTGGAAGAATGATTGAATTTTATACTTGCTTTATTTTGCGAAAATGTAAACTTTGATCTTTGTTAGTAAATCTCATCATAATGCATCAGAACAATAGTGTTAGTTGTTGCTCCCAATGGGGCTTGCTTAGTGTAGAAATTGCAGTTATGAGAGAATTTCTTTTAATAAAGAGTCTGGTTTCTCATAAAGAAAACTGAGCTATCTAGCTTTCATTTGGGGCACACCGGTAAGAAATATTTTTACTCGGGGGTTAGGAATCTCACTCTTGTATACAAGATTCCAAGTCTCCGGTCCATCTCCACCATTGCAACAATCCCATTCTTCCCTTTAAAACTACGCTAGGAAGATCCAAGAGTGAAGTAAAAATTTTTAATATGATGCAATAATGTAAACAAGAAAAGAAATTCAAGGTACACGAGTTCTCGCCTTCTAAACTAAGTGATTCAAATAGTGAAAGTAAGATGGATACTTTCAGTTCCTGGTTACTTCTAATGAAGATAGATGGTGAAAAATAATGCAATATAGATGTCGTTGCCAATTTGAAGAAGAATAAGATAAAGAGGAGAAAAGAGGATACTGCCTTTGATATGCTTCTTAGCAACGGCAAGATGGAGGATAGTGTTGTGTTCATCATCCTTCATTTTCACAAACTCATTATCTTTGCCATCCTGTACACAATCTAAGAGCCACTTCACGGAGTTAAGGCGGTTATGATTCACACAAAGGTGCAAAATCTGCTCCCTTTGACTCGTTAAGACCCGAGTAGCTGCTCTCTTTTTATCAACTAACACCTTCACGACCTCCTTATGACCGTTGAGAGCTGCTACATGGAGAGGAATCCTTCCATGTTTATCACGAACAAGGCACATATCGGCGTCGAGCGCCAATAGTTCTTTTACCATTTCTACATGCCCTTTTGCTGACGCCAAATGCAAAGACGAAGATCGTTCAGAGTCTAATACACGCCTGAGTTCCGGCTTTCTTCTTAAGATAATCTTTGCAAACTCGACGTGATCAAATAGAGCTGCTATGTGCAAAGGGGTCTCCGCAAAATCAGCTGCCCCATCGAGAATGTTAGCATTTCCTTCAAGCAATGTGGACAAGGAATCAACATCGCCCATTAGAGCTGCTTCGTGAAGCCTGGCATCCATTCTCTATCTCTCTCTCTCTCTCTCTCACAGACAATTATCTTCTTCTTGTGAAGCAAAGTTGTTTGAGATGAAGACTTCCACACTGACTCCGACTATTTATACGGAAATTGTGAAGCCGGACGCGGTTTGGCTAGTGATATGACGTGGGGCCCACCGTGATGTAAGGGTTTTATCCACGCTGTTCATCTACTTTCTCAGATAATTTTACGGCAGTATACCAAAAATGAGGTAGGTCGTTGGTCAGGACGCAATCGGCTTCCGCTAGTGACGCTGCAACTAGCGCTGGCTAGTGGTCGGTGCTCTGTGGCCAACAATGATGTATGTGTTTTATGCACATCGTCCATCCATTTTTCATTTTTAAAGATAATTTTAGCGATTTATCCCTAAAATTGGAAGCGGATTGGCTGGTGTACCATGAAATCGGATTGCGTGCTGAGTTACTCGCGAGGCTTTTATCGTACTGAGTAAACTCTGTTGGGCCCACAATGAATGTATGTTGTTTATCCACGCCGTCCATCCGTTTTTTCAGCTCATTTCAAGTGTTGATCCCAAAACTGAAGCATATTAAGAACTCAATTGGACCAGGAAACATTGGGAATAATGATTTCCACCATTGAAATTTTTCTTGGGCCTACAATGATGGCTTTTTTTTTTGGTTATCCAACCTGTTTATATGATCACACAGATATGGATGAAGAATCATGACCTTGAAAATTGCTGGTCATCGAGTCTTCCCTACGAATAGAGCGGTCCAAGTTCTGGAAGAAGAATCAATCGGTGAAGATCGTTTGATTAGAGTAAATCCGTGAAGTGGTTCATCCACGATGGGGCTCGCAATTTTGACGGTTCAGATTCACTTACATGCATGTCACACATCTAAGGTGGATGATACCACAACTTAAACATGGTGGTCCTAAGTCCAACGGGTCGAACCAAAATAACTGTCCATGCGTTTCTAATATCCAACCTTTCATTTGTATAATTGTCTAATATTTTTTTCGTACCATGAGAATCAGGCTGTAAAAAAAATCCGCCACATCATCTCATCTAGTGGACCATATTTGTATTTTGTCATTTATCAATGGATAGAAATTGTTTTCCATAATGTGGTCCAAAAATGAATGCATGGATCTTTTTTCCCAGAATATTATCCTCACAGACGGTCCAATCTATTGGAAGGGTTGGATTTCTCATCAATATGATGAATGGAAGGTTTTATCCGGATGGACCACAACTTAAGGTCCAGCTGGTTGGAATTGAAACCTGATCTTTTTATTTACCTTTTTAACCTTCTCTTTGAATAAAATCTACGGTTCGAATATACAGTAGAAAGGAATTTGTGGTCAGATTATAAAGGCAGATTGGGAAATCTCTTTTTTTTTTTTCGTTTTTTTAACTTTCTCTTATCACGTTCTCACCGACGCCCTTTCTTTCTTTCTCCGTGTTTTTCGCGTTTTTATATTTTTTCAACGGTCGTGGATTTGCTACTGGATACTTCAGTAGCGATGTTGCGACTGAAGTGATGTGGTCGCGTTTCATTGGCGCAAAAGTTGGGCTCGATTGAAAGCATTTAATGCTCCTCCGTTTAAAAATGAAACGCTGTTTACGGGCCTCGTTTATACTCGACCACAGAGGCATCCTCGTTTTGCTTTGATTTACAAAAAGCAGATTGGGGACTGAGCAACTTAGTATAGCGTATATGTATTTTATCCGCTCCGTCCATCCATATTACCAGACATTTTAAGAGAATGAGACTAAAAATGAATCACGTACAAATCTCAAGTGGACCACATCATAAGAAACAGTGTAAATTGAATGTCTACTATTGAAATTTTTTTGAGGGCCACAGAAGTTTTGGATGAAGTTGATATTTATGATTTCTTTTAATCCATGTCTGTGTGATCTTTTGAACAGGTTGGATGGCAAATAAACATCACTGTAGGAGCTAAAAAGGTTTCAACGCCAACATCATTATTCCCACCGTTTCCTGTGGTACGGTCCACTTGAGATCTGGATATACTTCAATTTTGAGCTTCACCGCTCCACTCAATTGTAAAAACGGATGGACGGCGTGGATAAACCACGTACACTCAGGATGGAGCCAACAAAGTTCACTCAGTACAACCCAATTGAATTTCTTCGTTTTACCTCCGCAACATGGTTCTCCTCCTCTCTCTGTTTTTCTGCGCGCGACACGTTGTAAATTCTAAATTATCTTTTTTTTCCAATTCTTTCAAGAGCTGGGATTTTCTTTTGATGATCAGGGTCATGATCTTACAGTACTTCGAATTTATTCGGTTTAAATTTTGAATTTCAAGCTGTTGTATAATTTAGAAGCTAGGGCCACTGGGAATGTCACGTCTAATCAGCCACTTCTACCCTCAACCGACTGAAGGGACTTTGTTGAATTCTATAATTTAGAAGCTAGGGCCACTGGGAATGTCACGTCTAATCAGCCACTTCTACCCTCAACCGACTGAAGGGACTTTGTTGTACTCTTCCATCAGGAGAAGTTCCGAAGATCGAGACTTATCTATCACAAGGATAACAGAGAGCAAGGATAACAGAGAGATAGGAAGAGACAGCACTGACGGAGAAGGAAAAGTAAAGAAAATAAAGATAATGTTCTGGGAAGTTTTTAACCGGTGAGCATTCAATCCAAAGTTTCTGCGGCTCTCGTGAAGTTTTTAATGATGGGTATTCAATCGCCCCTGTATGGACAACTTAGCCTAGGATCTGCTTCATTTATGGGTTCCTAACCTAAAATAATTTGGCAAAATGGAAGGACGGCGTGGATAACATCTACACATCACGGTGGTCCCCCGCAGAGCACTGGACCGATTATTTTCCGGAGATGACGCAATCGACTTTCGTGTGGTTGACGCTGCTCTCTCCTTTAATGCGTGCTAGGTGTGAGTAGACCCGGCTTCGGTACTGGCTCGTTCACAGGTTTGCACCGGTCGGTGCTTGAAAATCTATGTCGGCCCAGCATGATATATATGCATTTTATGCATGCGCTCCATCCATTTTCTTAGATCATTTTAGAACACAAGCTCAGACCTAAATTTTAGGTGGACCACACCATAAGAAACAGTGATGATTAAACACCTAACATTAAAACCTCCTCAGGGCTCAATATAATGTTTGTTTTCCATCCAACTTATTGATCAGGTCATGTGGACTTAGATGAAGTAAAAAAAAAGAACTTTTGTTATCCACTTGTTGTTTTAATGGTGGGCGTTAAAAACACTTTTTCTCAGGGCTTTGTCCACTTTACAACTGGATATGTCAATTTTTTCTGCTCATGGGCTAAAATTATCCTTAAAAATACATGAATGGCATGGATAAAATACTACACGATCAAGCCTACAGACCGTTTCCAGCGCCAACCAAAAAGAATCTCGGTACCAGAGGGGTTACCACAGAAACCGAGTATGTGGTTGTGCTCATCTCCCCAATTAGAGGTATGCAAGTATACGTTGAGTTGAAGTCATGCACGTGACGTCATATCGACTTGAAGTCACGTATATGTTAACGTCAGTTATGCAGGTACATGAGACGTGCCTTCTTTTTTTTTTTTTTTTTTGTTTTGCTATAGCTTTTCTTTTTAGTTGACTACAAGTCTACGAGCGCATCATACCTAACTGTCCTGCGCGCGAACGTATGTGACACGATTAAAAGAGGCACGTGGTTGTTGCTCATCTCAGTGCGAGATGTGTTCTCTCTTGCAGCGCCGAGCCTGAGCGATCCGATGCAGATTTGGTGCTGCCCGTGGTTGTTGAGAATTTGGTAATCTCAAATTAAAGATTTATAATTATCATAAAAAAGGAGGAAAGAAACCACAAAAATATTAAGGACATGTTGAAGCATATATGATCACATTGTCTTTAAAGTGTTATTCGTCCTTTCTCAAAGTAATTGGTACTAGTGACAGGTTGTGGGCAAATAGCTTTTAAGATATGACGAGCCTATGTGTGGTTCTGCGTCCAGCAAGCACAAAAAAATCACTAATGGAAGTATGTAAACACAATTTGTCAACAATTGAAAACTTAATGGAAAATTCTCAAGTCAAAAAGAAAGTTAGAAAACGAATTGTTTACACTAATCTAGTTCTTGTGGGCTTGTTGGCTTAGGTTTGTATTGAATATTGCTAGCTTGATCAGAGAACACTTAGAGCTTTATTAGTTCATATGAGAGAGTGAGTCGGGTGGTTTGTGATAATGAAAAGAACTAGCCAAGTTTAATTTATATAGGCCAGGGTAGTTGAAGATTTTTGTCTAAGGTCATAACTAAAATTGACCATTTCTAACTGTTGGTAAGAAACTAGTCATTATTTGACAGTTTTTGACCGTTTTGTATGTCGGAATTAAAACTAGCTGCATACTAGCCATTTAAACGTAGTGGTTAGCCATTTATGACTATAGTGCTAGCCACATATAGCAGTTTCTGCATGGTCTGGTTTATAGCCAGGCTAAAGGAGTAGATAGCTAGCTAATCTTGGAATCCAAAGGCAGGAGGAAGAATTGGAGATGAGAAAGATCAATGATGATATGGAAGACAATGCTCGTATTCCTGATCTTGAGAAGTTAGAGCTTTTAAGAGAGGAAGCTGTGATGGTTTCCTTGGAGCAGGAGTTGGCTGGTACCCTAGACTAGGCCAGATTTATTGTTGATGCTGAATTAGATACTACAGCTTCCCAAGTGCAATTCAAGAAAGATTTGTAGAAATACATGACCGCCTTAGGTGTTTCAGAGGAATTATAATATTTTCATAATTGATATGTATCGTTATTTTCTCATATATGATATTTCCACATCATTTTCAGAGTAATTTCTAAGCATAAATGTAACACCTCGGTTTTTGGAACCCGAGTACACTACTCGTTTTTCAAAAACCCGAGTGTTAACCTTTAAAATATCCCAAATTTCACGTACATTTTTTTTTTTTTTTTTTTAGAGTTAGTAAACTAGCGAAATATAATTAAATCAAGCATGAGAGGGAGTCCAAATATATATAACAAAGATTTCAAGTGGTTATCCAAAGACTTGTACAAATTAATGTCTTGAGTTTTTACAATGCATACATTACAAATTCAATACGAATGTAATCAGGGATAGAGAGTCGCAAGGTAGTCTGGCTCCTCCTATTCCACATGAACACCAACATGTGCATCCTCTGCGTTTCCTGCACACTAATTACGGTTTGATAGCGTCAATGGCTATCCCAGTGAAGTATAACCCCCAAGATTTATCGTATAATCAAAATAATTAAGCATAGTTATCAGAGACAGTGTATAACAAATATTATATAATGATTATCATGGAAATCAGATAAGGTTCATCAGATACGCATTCATTAAATAAATTACACAAAATAACCTTGTTTAAATGTATGGATGCATGCACATACTCACAGACTTGGAGATTCACATCCAGCTGGTAAAAAGTCGCCCAAGGAGAACTAGCCACCTGAAAAAGTACTTAAAGGTACACCCAAGGAGAACTAACCACCCGAAAAAAATTATGCAACGAGGCCGCCCAAGGAGAACTAGTAACCCGAAAAAGTACTCAAATGTACGCTCAAGGAGGACTAGGCACCCGAAAAGGTCCATACAACAAGGACGCCCATAGTGGTATGAATGTATGAAATAAAAATCACCCAAGAAGAACTAGCCACCTGGAAAAGTACTCAAAGGTATGCCCAAGGAGAACTAGCCACTTGGAAAAGACTATGCAACAAAACTGCCCATAGTGGTCCAAAAAAATCCCGTGTCTTACATCAACCGCCCGGTAAAGTCCGTGTGCCATGAAAATACATGATTAGCCCAACCATTATTATTTTAATTTGGAACAATCATTTTAAAAAAGCTCAAAGGTCACTATGGGGGGTTTGTCACCCAACATATGCCGACAGCTCGAGCATAGTGTCCCATTCCACCATTCCTGGCTCATGAAACTATCAAATATAATGTTTTAAGGGTAATCTCTTCAACTAGTGACCTATCATAGTCTAACAAGTGGAACTTACCACCGCAAAGTTATATAAAATAATCCATTAAAGCCACGTGGGGTAATTGTTCCATAAAAGCCGCAAGGGCCAAATATTCCACCTAATGGTGTGGTAAAAAGGGATCACTCCTCAAAAACTATATAGGCAAAAATGATCCACAAGGTGGTAAGTCCACAACGTAAAATCCATTACATAAATGGCCACTAGTTCGAGGATTTTCTAAAACATTATCAAATAAGCATAAGTGGTAGAACGAGCCATGTACAATGTCATTAGCACTCACACATGTAAAATACGCATCAGAGTAGGGCTACTAGTGATTCATAGCATGTTAAATTACTTGAATTTAAATCTAAACATGCTGCATTTATAAGGGATTACTCAAATGGAACTAACATTCATCATTATTTTCACATTGTACCATATTAAGTAATCAACAAACCTAATGAACTAAGCTAATTATCATGATGTAGAAAAGCTTGAAGGGTGATCCTCACCTTAGGGTTGGATTATCCCTCAGTGTTGGTAGGATTGGATGTTAGCGCTCTAAGATTGACATCTTAGAAGTGCAAATTGACCACTCGAGTAGCTGGGAAGTAAATACGAGTCCTCACCACCCAATCTATTTCGACTTAAGTTCACTTGATTTGATCAGTGCAACACAACCCGATTTTTGCTTGGCCATGACTCGATATGAAATAGGATGCCATAGAAAAATAATTAGAATAAAATCTAAGTCCATTTCAAAAGTAGTAAATAAAGACTCATTTAGTTAACTTATCCACAACGATTTGACTTGGTCGCCTTAAGAGCTTGACTCAATTCTAACCCGAACTCAAGTGTAGTTGTGACTTGGCACTAACTCGAATGTTACGGACCGGTAACTGCAAGGATGGGCTGATTCGTTTGAACTAGGATCAGCTATAAGCTTGAACTTAATGGACTCGGCTGAGTCAACTCGCCAAAGACCTGACAACACCCCCATTCCCTCTTGTTTGATCTTTCATCCTTCATTCTTTTCCTTTCTTTTCTTCTTCTTTTCCAGTAATTAAACTAGAGCCAGCAAGGCACTGAACTCCACCCAATTAGGTCGACTTACTTCGAGTCAACTCAGCGTAGCAACGCCGATTTCTTTCTTCCTCTCTCTCTGTCACATTTCTCTTCTTCTTCTTTCTTCTTCGTCCTTCTCTGATATGACTAGGACCGAGCTAGGCTCAGCAGACGTGGACCGGACTCGCCCCACTTCGAATCCATGGCCTGGTAACGACTCGGTGCGGCATGGCGTTGCACCATTCCTCTTGTTGTCTTCTCTCTTACCCCTCTCCTTATACTTTCTTCTCTTCCTCCACTCTCTGTTGCATTGTACAACAACCTTTTGATTGAGACAGATTCGAGATCAGGGCGGTGCAGATCGTATGGTGGCGGCGGCTTCTCCCTTTTCTTCCTCTTTCTTTATTATCTCTTCTATCCTCTCCCCTTCTCTTCTCCTTTTCTTTGCTTCTTGAAAGTCCAGGAGTATCTAGACTCAACCCAGATGCAACCCAAACTCAACAGACTCGGGTCGAGTCTCAGTGCGGCACGATGGCCATGGCCAGCAGGTCATCCCCCACGTCCCTATTCCTTTCTCTCTTCCTTTTCTTCTTCTCCTGCTTCTTCTCTCCTTCCTTTCTTCTTCTGTTCGTCCTTCCTACATCCAGACAGAGTCTGGCTCTACTACGACTCAGCCACAACTCGAACGGGTGGGTGTGGCACAATTCAGAGCTGCTCCATGCTCTCTCTCTCTCTCTCTCTCTCTCTCTCTCCCATTTTAAGGGCTGGTTACCCAAAATAGAAAGAGAGCTTTTATAGCGCTGGTTACCCAAAATAGAAAGAGAGCTTTTATAGCTCTTGAAAGCAACTAATCAGATGATTAGTTACAGTATCTTTTTTCCTTTAACCGATCCATAATCGAGATGGTGGACCTCAGATCTGTTTGCATGGATGTAATCTGAAGATGCAACGAAACTTCTAACACTGTGGCCCTCAAAATGAACACATCTGATTAGTCAGTGGAGTCCACTTAAGAAAGATGGTTTTTTCAGATTAATGGAGAAGATGATGAGGTTGATAATGGTGGATTATAGTTCAATGGCTATTCCTTCAATCCAATTCGTATGGATGGTGTGAATTTTATCCTAGAACACGGTGGGATCCACCGATCATCCAGGCATTCCTCCAAACTTGGTGCAGAGTCACTTGCGGCGGCTCTCTCATTGCAAAGGAAGCCCTAGAGCTGGCTTGGGCGTATGGCTGAGATCTGCTAAGGTGTAGGGCTAGGATGCAAGGGGAGGGTGCGTGCGAATGTCAGCTAAGACGAAAGAAAAATGGTTTCCATTTTCGGAAGTATTTGCACACACAACTCTTCTTAAGCCCGAGCTTGTGCATAAACATGTGGTCAAAGACACTTGGGACTCATGGGGTTTTGGTCATGTCTGTGCCATGAACGTGATGGACGGGTCGGATCAGCATGATAGCCTGATGGTGGGCCACGCTTGAAACCAAACGGTAGTTACTCGTTTAAATTGTAGACCAGCGGGAAGAAAGAGAGGAGTCTTTCTCTTTTTCAGGAGAGCTTGGGTCAAAACCAGTTTGACCGAGCTGAAAATTTTCGTGCTTGTGAGTGTACGTGTCCTCGATGCACACGTGCCACTAGTGTGGGGCCCTTGTGATGGCTTTGATGAATCCGGTCCATCAGATCCTTTTGTAAGACTGTGATAAGCTAGGGGATTGACGATGAGGCAAATCCTAGCTTTGGTGGACCATATTAACTACAATGTCGGTCGTTAATTAGCAATTATCATTGATTCGACAACTGGATTGGTTCTAATTGGTACATTAAGGGTGCTAGTAGTCCTCTTATAGTATATTTTAAGTTTTCTTGAAATCATCTCCGAGTCCATTATTGGATTAGAGTGTTTTAACCTGTCGATGCATAATAACGTCAAAATCAATGATCAAATTTTCTTCAGGATTTCGAGGTGTGAGTGTACCATTAGATTCGTAAATCTATAGTCAGATTGGCCTTGGTGTAAATGCATGAGTAGACCCTTGGATTGCTACTCAGTTTACGTAACTTATAATTAGATTGTTTCAAAACAGGTTTTCTACCAATAGGGCATCTGTCCAATTCTGAGGTGGATCCATAGCTTAGGTGGGCCATACGTTTGAATTTTGGTCTTCAAATTGTAGATTCTTATCGATCTAACGACTAGATTTCATTAGATTTGATAGTCAACTGTCATCAAGGTTCGTAGTCTAATTTAAAGCAGGTTTGCAGCATCCTATAAGCTAATTAAATGAATAATCATGAGTTTAAGTAACTAGATTATTTCAGAATTGATCCTATATGGTCTAGGAGTTCTTTAAAGTGTCTAGATGAATCTAATTGTTGTTTTAATGGTTAGACCCTTTATCGAATGATGTGAGGTCTAATTCTAACAACCAATCTCAAACCTCTTGATCAATTGATAATTTGATGATCAGATCTTGTAGTCCCACTATAAAATTGTCCTGAAATCTATTCTCTTTGATCCTAAGTGTCCTAAATCTTATCTAGGTGGAAATCTAGCTTTGATTTCATAATTAGACAATCAGTTAGTTTGATTCATGGATAAAGATTACTCCCAATGTATATAGTGTAAGTGAACGACTCAAAAAGTTAAGTACTTTTGGTAATACTCGAGTACTGAAAAGTACGGGGTGTTACAATAAATGTCTTGTGATAGCAGATGTTCATATTTCATTTGCATACTCTTATAATTTGGAAAACATAATATGATGAACGTATATGCATATGTATGTCAAACTTTTCATGCATCAATTTAGGGCTTTGATTGCACATTTTAGTATGATGCACAACTTGGAAATATAATGCAGTAGCAGCATATTCTTTTGCTAGTATTCCCTACATGATACTTATTTTTGATGGGCAGAGCTATTTTGGAGTTCAGTTAGTACCTAAGGCACCACACACATTGTAAGATCTTAAGTAGTTGGAGCAAACACAGTTTAAGCTCTTGAGTAGCTAGAGCAAACACAATTTTTTAAGATCTTAAGTAGTTGGATTAAGTTAGACCTATACAAATGGCATCTATAACTCTTAAGATTTCACTGAACCACTACAGCCTAGGGAGTCCACAGACTGCGGACTGCGGTCCATCAGAGGAGCCTAGTGAAGCTACCAAGGCTGTGAACTTGGTAGGATTTACACGTAGGGTTGGCCTTAGTAAGTCTCTAGAGTTCGTAAGGTTCACAAGGTTATTTATTTAGGTACCAAATCCAAGGTCATCAGTCTATCGATAAGGGGGGAGCCCATTTAGAGGTCGACCCTTTCCCATGAGTTTATACTTAAATCAAGCTAGGAACCTTGGGAGTCTTACTCATGGTTGACCTATCTAAGGATGAACTAAAGATCTCACACTGCGGCCCACTTTTCCTTTGCTTGCATAACCCAGACTCAATCATAAGGGGGTGTTTTCTCTGACCCATCCCCATGACGCTCTCAAAGAGCGATATAGGCGACACATGTCTCATGCGTGGTTGGCCTTCTTAGACTTTTGGTCGTTTGGGCTTTTAACCAATGACTCTCTTCATTGCCCGCATGGGTCTATGCATGTGATTGCCTTTGCGGGCTTTTTAGGGCTACTGACTTTTAATTGCTGCTCACATAATATATGAAGAATCAGTGACATAGTAGGTTTAATGCATGGTTGACCTTCATGGGCATTTGGCTGCTTGGGCTTTTAGCCATTGGCTCTCATTGCTATCGTAAATGATAAATTGCCATCACTAATAATATAGGGTTTACGCGTGGTTAGCCTTCGTGGGCACTCACCGCTGCCGTAAATGATAAATCGCCCATAAATGATAAATCGTCATCACTAATAACATAAGGCTTATGCGTGGTTGGCCTTCGTGGGCGCTCATTGCTCTCTTAAATGATTAATCGCCATCACTGATAACATAGGGCTTATGTGTGGTTGGCCTTCATAGGCACTCACCATTATTGTAAATGATAAATCGCTGTCGCTGATAACATAGGGCTTATGCGTGGTCGGCCTTCGTGGGCCTCACCGCTACCTTGCATGATAAATTAATAATATAATCAATTTAATACAGTCAACGATGATCAATAATTCGTGATATCATTAATGCAGTGATAATAGCAACATGGCGATAACTGACGATGATATCAGCCTGGCAGTAGTTGATGGGCGATATCATCAATGCGGTGTTAATATCAATATGGTGATAATCAACGATGATGTCAATTTGGTGGTAGTCGGTGATAATATTATTTTGGCGATAGTCGACGATAATATTAGTTCGGTAGTTAACGATAATATAGTTCAATGATAATGTGACTTATCGAGGCAATAATATCAGTTTGGCGGCAATATTAGTGATGATCTGTAATAATATTCTGTAATCGATGATGTCTTAGTGATCAACAATGCTTTGTAACGATGTTTCATAATCAATGATAATTGGTGATATGACAATAACCAATGATATTATCGATAATCAACGATGCTTTGTAATGCAAATGAGGCGGTAATTATTTGGCAGTTTGTAAGTCGTCTGCTAACTATTAATATACATATCGCCGTTATTATCACAGATTCTTTGATTGTCATTTTGTCGTCAATTATTGACTCAAAAGGCCCTTATGAAGCATCGGGAGTAATAATATGTTGGTGAATTTGTTTTTTATTTGGAGTAATATACGGAAAATACATGTACTTTATAGAGAAGCTTCTTACAATCATGGGTCCTACCCCCATTTGATTGGGATAAATTCTCTTGATAATCTTTCACAATCAAAATTTACTCGTCTTTCAAGGATGATATTTTTGATAAATCAAGCATTGACGGGTATTTTGACGCGTTGCCTGTTTTGATTTATAATCCAATAGGCCCTTTTATAGAAAATCTCTGTTATGATATATAGCCCGCCTCTTTTGGAATCAAAATTGCCCCTGGTTCTGTGGATAACCATAATAGGTCTCTAATCATATCTAGGGAATATCTTGTTGAAGGACATGATTGCTCATTTCATGTTCTTTCATTATGGGAGATGCCCCCAGTCTGCAAAACTTTTTCCATTTTCTTTCATTTTTACCAATTAGGACTTGAATGCCTCTACCATTACCTAGCACTGTCTGCTCATCCCAGTTGAACCCCATATTTTGCATAATTTTTCTCTTAATTGCACTGTATTTTTTTAGATCTTCTAATGAGAGTCTATCATAAGTCATTATTTCATTCATCCTTTCTTCTGTTTCTTCCTTTGACAAAGTGTAAAATTCAATTGGCTCTAAATTGCTTGAGTTAGGTTATACATAGAGTCTTTTTGGCATAGTGGGGAATGATTTACTTCTCTCAACTCGCGGTATTGGTAACATAAAATTCGACTGTAATGTTTCCACCTATTTCGGTGACAACAATGTTAGAGGGGGTTGTCCAGGTTGCTTTAGATATTTCGGCACAAAATAAAATTTCTTCTTTTTATCTCTCTTTTCGTCCATTTTTAAGACTTCCTTTTCGATTACTGGTATCCTATCACCTTTCGACATTATGTTTCTTTCTTTTTTTTTTTCCTTCTTTGTTATCTTCTATTGTGAACTCATCATAACAACTTGCATCTACAAAGAAAGATTTTGCTTCTATATATAGTTTTGTGTCAATCATTACTTTATATTAGAGCTCGTTCTTGCAATATTTGAAACATTGGTGTAGGGTAGATGACACAATACCATATTGATGTTTTCATGGTCATCGTAGGAGGAGATTATACATTGTTATTGCATTGATTATATGACACACGACATTCTTGATTAGATCTCCTATCTCCATTTTTAATGTAAATTTTTCCAATGCACGCTAACCATCTTGATTGAAACCCTTAATCATCATCCCACTGGAGCGCAGATGAGAACAACGATACCTAGCTTATTAAGCATATCTAGTGGTAATAAGTTAACTGCAGAGCCATTGCCCAACATTATCTACTTAACTTATTTCTCATGAACATGACTAATGACCATTAATGGTCTATTATGTTCCTTGTCATCTGTTAAATCATTGTCAGAGAAGGTAATAACAGACATGTAACTATATACACTTCTGCTGGTTCGGGTGTATCGGCCTGTGGAAGGCAATTTTCTTTTTATTGGTTCTGTATGTTCCATTTCAACAAGCAACACTTTTCTAACACTATCATCCGATAGGGTTTGAATCAACATTTAGTGAAAATCTGTTGAAAACCATAATGCATCGTATATACTTAACTGAGTAGGGATACCTTTTAAATGGCTTATGTCGTCATAAGTTACTTTCTTCGTCAATGATGCTTCCTTATTCAACAATCTTTTTATCTCATTGTTTTCACTATTTCGCGACATCTCTGGTACTTTATTTTACATTGCTGTAAATTCTTACTTTCACGGTGGACTTGCTATATCTTCTTTCCCGAACGTAATGTAACTACTGCCACTTTATCTGTAGTTATCGATAGTGATTTGGTCGGTTCGTCAGATGATTCGATAACAATGACATTACAGTCTTTACCTTTCTGTTCATTGCATGGATGTTATTCCCTCTCAGTTCTTTCACATTCTGTTTTCTCGTATGAGGTGTCTTAAACAAACATCATGTTCGGGGTCACTTTTATATTTCTTTCATTTTCTTTCACCTTTGTGATCTCACCTCTGTTTATTAATCTTTGTAATATGTTTTTCAATGTAATTTTTTTTGTCGGATGGCCCAATAGGAGATGATAATGGCAGTAGTTCTTTTCTTTTGTCATCTTGATTTCTTTTGAACGCTTATATTAGGGCAATTTAATCATTCCGATAGTCAACAGTTGATTAATCATGGGTAAATTGTCTTCTTTCTCAAACGAGTACCCTTCATGAGAATCGTACGATCTAGGTTGCTTGTCATTAATCTGGCCATGATAATGGTCTGTATCCTCTCTTCTCTTCGTTCTATGTCGATTACGGGGTCCTCTCTTTTCTTCTCTTGATCGGCGATATTCACTACTAGTTAACTCGGCCCTCGTCACACTATTTCATTCTGGAAGGCCGACATTTTCTTAGTCATAATCTCAAGTGTGTGAGCTTTCATGGCGAGGTCATGGAAAGTCAGTATATCGCACTTTTTTTTCCATGCAAGCTCAGTGCACATGATCGTTTCCTTTTTTCAAAAAAAAAAGAAAACCATCATATATATATATATATATATATATATATATATATATTCAAAAAGGAGCTGTACACTGTATGGATATATCGCACTTGTTAAGTCGAATGCAATTCATGTGTCCATCGAGTTTCGACACATCTTCACATGTTTTTTCTCTTCATGGAGTTGTCTACATGATGTTCCTAGAGTCTTCCAATTGTCAATAAAATTTTCTATTGATTCGCCTTCCCTTTACCGTACGAAAGCCAACTCAGTAATGTTGACATCTCGATCGGATGAGAAGAAATTGGCCATGAAAGTATGTTTCATCTGATCCTAAGTACGTATGTATCCTGACGCCAAACTATAATACCACCTAAAGGCTTTCCTAGTTAGTGACAATCCAAACAACTACAAACAATACTACAGGACTATCAAAAAGTTACCCATAGTAGTGATGAAGTGCATAAGATGTTCCTCTAGAGATCTATCTTCGTTGAACTTCTAGAAGTCCGAATATTTGAAGTTTGCGGGGAATGACACATCTTCAACTTTGTATGGGTATGATGTCCTAAAATGGAATCTCTCAGGGTGTTCTCGTTCCCTTTATATTTTAACAAATTTTAACACCACCTACCGTATATCATTTAGTGTTATCGCATGAATTGCAGGAGCTGATCCGTTTGATCTTACTCCTGGTAGTTGTGAGCCTTCTGCTACTGTTCTTGGTTGTTTACCATGGCCATGGCAGGAGGAGCAGTGACTCGAGCTACATTGTGCAGCAACATAGCTAATGCTTCTCTTAGACTTCTGCATTCTTTCATTAAGACTGTCTATGTTGAAGCCATCTCAACTAGGCATTCATCCATAGGCCATGGCTGATTCTGGCTTGTTCCGGCCATATAAATGGTGACTTTTCCACTCCCTGATTGCCTTACTATCGAAGGAGAGGAAGGATATGTTGTTGCGGGTGAGTTAGGAGAAAAAGAACCTTCGTTAGACCTATTGGCATTCTCATAGGACCCTTGATATTTAGGTGAAGATATATAAGTCTGGCATTAACATACACAATGGCGTAGTTCCAGTAAACTCTGCTGATGACAATTTATTGATCAAAGGAGACTTCCTTTTTTCTTTTCGGGTCCACTACGAAGTTGTGGTCGGCAGGACATGAAATTCTTGTGAAGTGAAAGAAATAGCTTTGGCTTGCCCTGGATAAAGTGGAGGTGGAGCTAGCATGAGATTCTTTCTTACAACATTACGAGTGATAGGTCCTCTAATTGCTAGTTGTGGAATTGGACTTCTAGCCAGAGGAGATAGGACTTTCGCTCTCCTAGATGATACTATTGTCTATTCTTCTTTGTTGTTCTGTGCGATTGGTGATGCAAAAATCACCCCAGTCATCGCTTTTGTCTTGCTGTCCATGGTCGGAGTTGACTGAACTTTCTTGACCAAGGTCTCATGTGATGTTTGCACATAGTTAATAACGAATCCATTATGCGTAAAGTAAAAGATATTATTGATTTATGAAGAAGTCATTGTAGCTATAAAGAGTTGAAAGTCCTTAAAAAATGACAGTACATCAGTAGTACGGTAGTACGACTTGAACAAAATATACTTTATATCAAAGATGAAGGGGAGGATGTTCTTGTTGAGAGTTACCATTTTGGCACCATAGCGGTGCCATTTGATGGTAATAGTTTTTTCGATAATTTCTAAGTTATTATTGAATATGATAAATCCTCAGTAAAGCCGTCATTTTGTTTCGACAAGAAATGAATGTATTACGGTTGGGATATTTTATTCAATAATAACAAAGGAAAATAAAAGAACAATTACCATTGGATATTTTTATTGATTCTAAAGTTCATTTACATCCTTGTATTCTTGATTCTAATACAAAGTATATCCAATGAATATAACAACAATATTAATAGTAATGGTTCGAATAATGATTTCAGCAGTATTCCGGCTTGGGGTCATTTATCTTTATGAAAGAGGAATTGTGCGGATTTAAGAAACCTTTAGAATCCTTTATTCCTCTTTTGATTTTCCTAGGATGATAATCTTGAAGAAGATAATCAAATCCCATTGAAGATCACCGACTTTACGAAAAACCAGCTAAACATATGCATGAGGATAATTTATTACGTGTGCAACAAACATGTTGTGCGCAGTGCAATAGATTCTTGTTGTGCACACCTGCGCAATAAGTGTTTTCTATTGTTTCCTTCTCATTCTTCTTCTTCTTCCAAAGAATACTTAAAAGATGTCTTGGAGAAATCTTGAATTTCTTAAGAATTGTTTGGAGCTTCACACTTGTGAGGGGGGGCACACGTGTTTGTGTGGGCACGTGAGATGCTTATTGTGTATCGCGCAATGGGCCACCATCTGGCCCGTGTGACACCTCTGTTCTGCACAAGTGAAAATTTATCTTCTTTTTCTTTCTTCCCTATCTTGATTTTCATACTTTCATTACTTCTTTCTTTTTAATTTTTTTTATACCCCAACAGACGTGATTTGGAGTTTGCAGTGGGAGATCATGTATTTCTGAATGTCTCTCCAATGAAGGGGCTCACGCGATTTGATACATAAGGAAAACTTGCACTATGATTTATTAGACCATTTGAGATTCCTGAGATTCCTTAATTTGAAAGTGTTCAAAATGGTTTTCATGTATCGATATTACAAAAGTATGGACGGGATGCTTACCACATTATTGAGTGGCAAGACCTCGAGCTACAAGAAGACAATTCCTATATAGAGAAGTCGGTTCAAATTTTATACCTAATGAGAATATCTTACGTACAAAGACTATATTGTTAATCGAAATCTTATGATCACATCATAGAGTAGATGAAGCATCTTGGGAATTAGAATGAGAAATTCACTAGAATTATCCTTGTCTCTTTATGGAATGAACTCAGGTAAATTTTAAGGACAATTTCTTTAAGAAGGGTAGAATGTAACGCCCAATTATTCTTAAATTTTTAACATTTTTTAATTTTAAATTTGAGTGAGAGAGAGAAAGAGGAGAGAGAGAGAGATATGTCAATCTCATCTCTCATCTTATTTGTCCTTATACAAACTCTTCATTATATCTCGTAATCTCCCAATGAATCCTCTCTCTTAAGGAATGAGTGTGCGTGTGTGTGTGTGTGTGAGAGAGAGAGAGAGAGAGTCCTACTAAGACTCAAAGAACCAAAGAAAGAAAATCGTAGAGATAAAAATGAGAGAGAAACTGGGAAAGAGGCTTTTGAAATTCACCTATTCAGGTTAGTACAATGATTTCCTCTTTGCTTTCTTTTTGCAGTAGTTTAATTCGGTATTAATCTATACATTAGACATATTAGATCAATCAGGTATCCATTGTGTATGTCTAACTCATCCGTGTGGAAAGGTACACTATGTGCATAGCTTTAGGACTAATGTGCAGAAGGTGAGATTTTTCTATAATGGAAAGCGTTCGATGTGATCTGTAGAGTTCACAGGTTTTCTAAGACTTGATCATGTAATGATTTCAAGAATCAATCTTATCCAACACCTCAATGGACCATATTGATCATATATTTACCAAGGTTCTTCCTTGATTTGAGGAAATTGAATTAATAACGAAAAAGTAATTCTCTGTGTAATCTACAACTTGACATAGAGAATTGTATAATCTAATCTGAGATGTAATTAAATCATCGTTGTGTATCGAATTTTTAAAAACAAAATTCATTAAAATTCTTAACTTTAGACCGATTGGACCATTGAATGAGCCACATCGATATGAGATAATGGTATATAATGAATTGTGTGTTAATTTATTGTTTGGAACCATTGGAATGTTGAGATCTAACTCAATATGGGCTGACTATCAAAATTCATACATCAGATAATGAAGACATCCGAATTTGATGATTGATCTGACCATCAAGTGGGGCATATTATCCAATCAATGTGATCATTAGGAATTATAATAAATTAATGTATGGATGGTAGGATCAAGATGATCATCAGTTGTCCCTTGAAATTGATTAAGTGACAATCAGTAGGTGCCCTTAATCCATCTATCAAATATGATTTGAACCTTAAATTATCAAAGTAGATAAATCTTTACATTTTTGTGTAAATTATTACAAACTATGTAAAAATTTAAAATTTCAGGGATAAAATAGAATTTCTCACGAAGTCAGAGGGTTTAGGTATAAAATTTCATAACGTTATAGAATGCTGCCGGAACTTTAAAAAAAATAATCTAACTTTCAGGATTGTTACTGAAAACAACCCAAATCTGTACAATTTCTGTAAGACCCGTAATCTCGTGAGACCTTCCATACATTTCAACTCCATCACTGGCATGTTCCTGGCGAATTGGATCGGCGAGTTTTAATCGTAATACTATTTTTTGTACTGCAACACCCCAAGACTTGTACCCTTGCGACCGCATGAGCGCTATAATTCCAACATTGTGCGATAAGCTCTAATGCGACCCCTAGATTATAAGCCGTAGTTTTGACACAATCCGAATTAAACCATCCATATTCACACCCCAAGTATAGGATTGTGATGTAGTAATAATCTCGGTAAGACCAAGGTTGAATCCACGGGGACTGAACCTTGTACATATTCTAAAAATAACTCAAACTAGAACTAGGCGAAGATGTAATCTAAACCAGAGAGAATTAAGAGAGCAATTGTGGATTATTAACTAAAACTTGAAAAATCTAAAGGTGAGAAACTAGGGATTCAGAGGATCCACTTGTAGAGATCAGGGAGATCTATGCTTGATTTATGAACTCAACTGGACTTCGAGTCCCATCTTCATCCAGTTGGAAGATATATCACTAAACTCAATCTGAACTTCTTTTGATCTAGTTTTCAAAGAGATGAAAGGTATGAGAATTAGAGTTGATTCCATCACAAAACCATGCCCATGAGACAAAGCAAACAACAGACTTAAACCAATCCACATCCAATCTAAGGGATGTATGAATGTTAGGAAGGATTCTTGTAAGTGCTATAGTTTATATCCCTGTTTGTTGTCAAATTTGTGGTGCCAAAATCACTGTTATGTTATATATAACCTGCTTAAGTGAAGCTCTCTCAAGGATCAACATACATGAACAAGCTAAGCTCACATCAAGCAAAGCTCTCAAGTACAAGACTCAAGATCTTGAATGCAAGAGCTGCTCACAAAACAAGACTCAAGCCGAAAAGAAAGTACAAGGCAAGACTCAAGTTGAGACTCAAGCTAAACTCAAGACTCAAGTTGAAAGTCAAGCTGAAATCAAGACTCAAGCTGAAACTCAAGCTACTTTCAAGATTGAGCTACTTCAAGGTTTAATCTTCATCAAGACTTCAAGGCTCATTCTTCATGGTCTCTTGTTTCAATGTCTATACTTCATGATTGAGGTTTGTTTGACCATAGGATGACCTTAGAAGTAGGTCATTTCGGATACATAAACCGAATGTTATTTTACATGTGATTGGTCTGTTCTTCGACTAGTCCTAGGGCTTCTTCGACTAGTCCTAGACTTACTTCGACCAGTCTAAGATATTCCTCGACCAGTCGTAAGTTTGTTACAAATTCCGGATAAAATCTGTTAGCCTTCGACTAGTCCTGGAATCTGTTCGACCAGTCGTAGGAACAGTGTTTCTACATCTTCGACCAGTCGTAGGAACAGTGTCGACTGATCTTCGACCAGTCGTAGAATCTACGACTTGAAGTCCAGTGAACCTTTGCAGGACCTACGACCAGTCGAAGGAAACCTACGACCAGTCGTAGGTGACCTACGACCAGTCGTAGGAGGGCTACGACCAGTCGTAGAACGGTCTGAGCTTATCCCGCCTAATCTTTCAAATATCTGTTATGGCTTCGACTAGTCGAAGAGCACTCTAGACCAGTCGAAGACCTGATCTTCTCACCTATAAATAGAGCACGAATCTCAGAAGAAATCATCGATTTAATTATAGTATTCAAGCCAATCTTCGTCGAACTTCTGAGAGATAATTCTGTGCTCCATCCAAGCTAAGTGTGCTTATTTAATATCTTCTTTCCTTAGCTTTATTTTAATTGATTTTGTTTTTGTTATTCCAATCTGATTTGAAAAGAGGAATTGTTATTCCCTTTCTTTGGAATCAAAATCAATTAAGGCAAGCCCTATTTGGTTTAATTTAAAATCTATTAGAACTAGAACCATTGTAATCGAGTACTGGACATTGAACTTGGATATTCAATCATCTACTTTGATTTGGTTCTACCGGGCTGCTACAACGAAGAAGATATTCATGTATTTTACATATTGTAAATTCCTTTCTATTATTTTGGTTTCTTTCAAGATTTGCCAGAAAAATCTTGTTATATTGGTTATCTGAGGAAAGCCAGGAAAACTCAGAAGTGGGGGTTTTTTAATTGTGTAAGTCCACATACAAAGACACAATTGTAAGGGTTTTGGGTGAACATGGGAAAACCTATCTTTAGTGAACGCTAATATCCCCTGTGTGAGGATATTAGGAGTGGAGTAGCTTTTTGTGTGGCTGTTGGATAACAGTTGGTGAACACACAGGCGAACCACTATAAACCCTTGTGTTGTGGTTGTTTATTTTATTCTTTTAATTTTTTTTTTATTCTTTTTGTGGGATGTATGTTTGGTGGTGAATGTTGTAATTATTTCAAGCTTTGTGAGAATGTTGTAATAGCTTAGAATTTACTTTCTGCTATTCCTTTATAAGCTTGTTTTTCAATTTCATTTGAAAGTTGTTCCAGCAAGGTTGCCCTGCCATTTTTATGGTGTATGGCTGTCCCTAGAACAATACATCTTTAATTACAAGTTATTTCAATTCAGTTCATATTTGTTTTTGTATTCCTCTTCGATTTGAGACTTGATACAAAGACCTTTCTAGAAATAAGGTTGTCCTACCATAAACTCTGTTTTTGGTGTAAGGTTGTCCTTAGAATAACGTTTGTATCAACCTCTCAAGATCTGAATTTTGAGGTTGTTTTTCTTTCCTGCATTATTATTTAATTTGGCTATCATTTTCTTTATTATTCCGCTGTTATAAGTTTTTATTTGGCATTGTCCTATTCACCCCCCCTCTAGGACATATAGCTTGGCCTTTTCAATTCTGTCATCCAACCATGCCCTGGAGACGATGGTGAACAACAGGGTTCCCAAATTCACAAACCCTATAATGCAAAGGAAATACTCAAAGCCATCGTAGATCTATTGTAATTTTAGTCACAACAAACCATTAAAAACTAAAGGCATTCCTATTAATCAAACTAGAATCAACTTCAATTCATAACATGAATCAAAGCTGTAAATCACCACCCATCATGCCACAAGCTTCACCGCTAAGCCCTAGCTAAGAGGCTTAGCTTATCACAGACATAATTAAGCTAAAAACAAATAAATAGGGAAAGGAAGAAGGAGAAAACTCTGAAATCAGGCCACGCTCCACATTGTGATCTCTCTCCCTCTCTCTACCTGCGCCCGTTCTTGCCTCCACAACTGCCCGTCCTCGTCTACGTCCAGATGCCCCTCTCTCTTTCTCCCACGTCCTTTTATAAACAGCAATAGGTCAGCTAGGCTGGAGTTTTACGCAGCGCAGAGAAACCGCGAAACCGCAGCTCTGTTTCTTGTTGCGAAACCGCAAAGAGAGTCTTGCGTGCGGTGAATATTTTGGAAATCTGTGATCAGATCTACCTGATCTGACTTCTTGGGGACGATTCTGACTCCTTTTCCATAATTTTGGATGGTCAGGATCGTGGATCTGATCTTAACCATGATTGCAAAACGGCCTGGAACGGCCGGGTTTTACGGACGTGCGTTCCTACATAACAAAGTGCGCTGATGTGTTCGGTGGGCCCCACAGTGATGTTTCCGAAAGAATCCACCCCGTCCATTGAATTCGTGGCTAAAAACCAGCCGGGAAGGAGTGGTTTTGGTCGAGTTTTGTTTCGGTCCACTGATGTTTTTCTTTCGCCATCCATCCTGTGTTTGATCGCGATTTACATGTGTATGCACACAGGGGAACAAAAGGACAACTAAGTGAGGGTCATACCCGCTCTATGGGGTGAATGGACGGTTTAGATCACTGATTTGGATGATGAGTGGGCCCCATTACACAAAAACGGTCGACACATGCAAAGACGCTGTTGCGTCCTGAATCTTTTTTTTAGAAATAGTCGGTCAACCCTCTGTTTGACCAGATCCCATGTCCGGTGTGGCTCCCATACGCATGTGCTATGTACACGCACGTGAGCATTCAGGGTCCATCGTGATGCGTGTGTGAAATCCGCTCCGTTCCTCCATTTTTTCACCCTATTTAAGGGGTTGAGACCAAAATTGAAGTATATCCAGATTTCAGGTGGGCCTCAGATCAGAGTTCTATGGGATGATCTGTCCGTTGAGATACTTACATAAGGATCCAATGGCTGAAATTCAATGTGTACGATTAATTTTGGGTTTTCAGGCCATATATAAAGTTTCGAGCTAAATGGATGGTGGGAACCCTGTGATCTTGCAATCTTGACGATTTTCAGGCCCATTTAAAGTGAGTGGCATGATTTTCTCGGATCTTTGGCATATAAATCCTTCGATATAGGTCCCGTGGGGTCCGTCCTTTAACTTGGTGATTCCTGTGCATTAAATCCATGCTTTTAGCGTTCTTTTCAGTCCGTGCTCGTAAATTCATCTTACAACACAAACACGATTAAAATAGGGCATTAAACATTATCATGTTCATAGAAGCAGGTAATAACTGGGGTCTAGTATGCAATATTTGACCCTCAACAATCCATCACTCATCTCTCTCTCTCTCTCTCCCCATTAGTCAAACAAGCCCATGCCTCTCATCATGCAACCTATATATGCATTGCAATTGCTAAGTCATTCCTCTCTCCTCTCCCTCCCCATTCTACCCCTCCATCTTTTCATAATCCCTCTTATATCTTAAAAATTCTACCACAAATTTCCTAATCTCTCTCATTTCTACTACATTAGCTTGCAAGAGAGTAAAGAGAGATTAAGAGGAAGAAATAGATTAGAGAGAATTAAGGAGAGATTAAGAGAGAAAGAGATAAAAGAAAGAAAGATTAGAGAGAGAATTAGAGAAATGGTTTGAGAGAAAGAGAGCTTGAGGGAGATTAGGAGAGATCAAGAGGTTAAAAGGAAGAGAGAAGAAGAAAAAAGGATATTAGAGAAGATTATAGGTGGAGAGGAGCTTGGTGGACCGTTCAATCACCGATCCGAGCCAATCCAACTGTTCATCTGACGTAGTGAGTGCTTGGGAGGATCAAAACCCTTACTTGTGATTTTTTCCATTTTGGTGGGCTCACAAGAGTGGAACTACCTTGATCATGTATGGATTGTATGGTGGACCCCATAGTGGTGAGGCCCCACCTCAATGGCTGGATCTCTTCCCTTGTATTTCTTTTCTCACTCTTTCTTATAAAATTATGATGTCGTGGGGCCCACAAGTGGGCCACACTGTTAGAGAGCATGCCCCACACACTATCACAGTGTGGACCACCTTGTATGGTCCACCGTGATGTTTATTTTCCAATCCAACGTCTTATTTGGTCATACAAATTTTGGATGGTGGAAAATCACAAAAAATTGGTTCGATCCGAAGCCCATTGGCCCATCATGACCTGGCCAATCTTTAATGAATGGAGTGGATATGTCTAGGTGGACACCACCACCCCTGAAACGAACCAGAGATTGAGGAAGGGGCAACATCCATGGCTGCTGGATGACGTTGTTGCCCAGAAGCAAGTGCGCCTGGATAAGTGGGCCCACTCATGGGACCCACATTGATGTATGTGTCCCATCCACGCCGTCCATATGATTTACCTTCTCATTTTAGGTATTGAGCCCAAAACGTAAGCCGATCAGAATTTCAGGTGGCCCACACTATTAGCAGCAGTGGGCTTGGGAGCCAAGCGTCAGTGACACTGCTTGCATGAGAGGGCAGTAGGAGTGGGTTCCCATTCGTGGGACCCACTATGATCTATCATGTTGATCCACACCGTCCATCGTTTTTCCCAGCTCATTTTGGTTAATGGGCCCAAAAAAGAAGCTGATCCAATCATCAATTGGACCACACCATAGGAGACGGTGGGTTTGGGAGCACCCCCTCGCATCAGCCATGCAAAGTGGGGTGAGGGTGTCCCCCACTTGTGGATCCCAACATGATGTATATGTTAAATCCATGCAGTACACCTGTTTCTCTGGATCATTTTAGGCCATGGGCTGAAAACTGAGGCAGATCTGAGTCTTGAGTAGGCCGCATGGAGGGAAACAAACTCTTGCCGTTGAAACCTTACAGGCCCACCATGGGGTCTTGGTTCGTCCAAACTAGTCCAATTCTGGACCCCGCTTGAGCTGGCTTATGCGATGTATGGAGTAGATCATCCTCCTAGGCCCGACTTTGACAGTCTCCAAACACAAACACAACAAATTAAAAAGAAAAAAAAAAGGCTTGGGGCCTGGAGTGGGGCCCACTCGTGGGACCCACCTTGATGTTTCAGAGACATCCACGCCGTCCATCCTTTCCTTCAGGCCATGGGCCCATGGTTCAGGTAGATCCAGATCTTAGGTGGGCCGCACCAAGGGAAAGGCTTTCCCAAGAAATCCGCGTCCCTCTGCGGTTACAGGACTGTGGGGCCCACCGTGTGTATGTGTGTTATGATTCGGTCCATCTGTTTTATGGCTCATTTTAACATTGCAAAATGGATGCCTGACGCGTGACGAGGATAGAAAACATACAACGGGGTAGGCCCGACAGACGACTACCACGTTGGGGTGCGGATTAGGTGCGGCACCGGCCTAACCCAAGGCTCTGCGCTGTCGGACCCATATGAAGCAAATCCAATTCTAAGGTAGACTATGCTATATTAAACAGTAATTTTCCCATTAAAACCTTCTTTTAATACTTAAAACTTTTGGATCACGTAATTAATATTTTCTTATTTCCTTCATTCAGGTTTATGCGACCTTATGAGATGGCAAATATATGTTGTAGAAACATTATGCGAATCCCTAGCATGTTTTAGTGGTGGGGCATTCAATCACCACCGTTTAATATGGAATGGTTCGCCGTGTGAAGACCATAAAATTTGACTACGACTCATACTTCTCTACTGACCGCAACTTAATCGTAGGCATCACTTTCACTCATCAACAACGCCATGCGTGGGATTTGTAGAGCCATGTATTTATATGTGGCTGATTGAAGGATTTGAATTTTCTGTCTTTGACTTTCCCCGTCACCGAAGTAGGCCCACAACGTGTCTGAAGTGTGAAGACCATAAAATTCGTCTGCAACTGGCACTTTTCTACAGACCGCAACCTCCCTGTAGACATCTGTGGCTCACCAAATGTCACATGTGTGGAACTTTTAGAGCCATCTACATATAGGCAGCTGATTCAAAGATTAGAATTTTCTGTCCTGGATATTTCTACTAACCGAATGTGGGCCACAACTTGTCGGAAGAGTGAAGACCATTAAAGTCATATGCGACTCATAGTTTTCTGCAGACCACGACTCCGAGCGCTAATGTGTAATATGTAAATACGATGCTGATGCTCTATGTGAATATGCTGCTGATTCTCTCTCTCTCTCTCTCTCTCTCCTATTTTTAATTCGTGCAATTCTGTCTCTCTCTCTCTCTCTCCTGTTTTTAATTCGTGCGATTCTGTCTGATTTTTTTTTTCCTTTTATTCTTCTATCATTGATGATAAGGGGCCATTTGGATGATACGCTACTTTACATAAGCTTCTTATGCCACGAGTAGCTTATCCTGACTTTCACAATACGAGCAGATGTATATTTGGTAAATATGTTTTTAAAACACCTCATCATAAAAGCACATTGCGTTGTTGAAACACCTAATCCAGTAATGCTATGATAATGGGACCACCTTAATGTATATGTTATGCATCCACTTTGTTCATTCATCTTTTGGAGCTCATTTTAGGGCAATGGCCCATAAATGAACTAGATCCAAATCACCACAGGAAATTGTGGTCATTTTCCCCCCACCATTAGGAACTACCTAGGGCCAACAGTAATGTTTATTTTTCACCCAACTGGTTGATAAACTCACGTCAGTGAAGGTGGGTGATGTAGATTGTGTCACAGATACATTCCTAACATGGTTGGACCAAAAGAAGGTGGACCATAAATTGATTATAACTTTTGATTTGGGTATTGTTACGGTGCACCATACCGAGTATCATGAACCGAAGCAGCACGAGATCTTGAGGACGAGTACTTTTGAAGTGGAGGGGACTAATGTAGAGCGGGTCGCGGACACTTTCATATCCAAGATGGATCAGAGAAGGCCCGATTAGAAGCAGAAGTCATTGACACCGTCAGAACCATAAAATAGGCATATCTCACAAATTGGAATGAGTTACTCGGCCTACCATATATGATTTTGGGGTAGGACGAGCTACTTTAGCCAACCAACCCATTTTGGGGTAGGATGAGCTACTTTAGCCAATCATCCCGGCAGTATAGCTGGGTTGCTCACACCGAATTTGCGAGATTCCATCATATCGACGGCCGAATTCCATGTCTAATTCTATTTTTAGTATTTATAATAAGTTTTAGTTTGATTATAACTCTTCATCCGTTAGGCTTTAGGAGTTGTGTCCAACATGAAAAGTAGTTAGAATAATTACGAGAATAAAGGGGTTAAGCCACATAGTACACTTACTATAAAAGTAAATTTACTATTTATAGTAAGTTATGAATTTTAGGGAGTTTTAGTTACAGTTTGCTTCTGATTTCTCTCCTTGGTATCCCTATTTATAGGGTTGTGAACTCATTTATTTCATTCATCAATCAATTTATTCAATAATTTTCTTTTATATATCTTAAAATTATTTCTATTTTTTCTCCTGGATTCGAGAAGTCTCTATGAGGAGTCCAGAGAAGCTCCATGGATTCAGAGTAGTTATCCTTGAGGAAGACGGTGCTTGACCTCATCACATTCATCCTTTTGTCAGTGGACCAAAAGCTTATCTGAACTGTGGAGACCATAAAATTCGTTTGTGACTCAATACTTTTTTGAACTAGTAGAGCTACTATTTAAGCGCAACTGATTGTTTAATGTCTCAAAAAAATTTGTACAAAGACCTGAGTACTACCTCAGGCACAAATCCCTAAAGACCGTATTCTGTAGAAATTTAGACAAAAATTAATTAAGTACTAAACTAAATTAATTGGTGGATTTAGCTCGAACCACCATTTACACAAATAGCAAAACCCAAAACTATCAAAATTGCTAACTCAACACTACTTGAAAACTTAGGATAAATCCCATGAGCCTGTCGCTCTCGGGAATACATT
Organism: Magnolia sinica; assembly: GCF_029962835.1. Taxonomy (NCBI): domain Eukaryota; kingdom Viridiplantae; phylum Streptophyta; class Magnoliopsida; order Magnoliales; family Magnoliaceae; genus Magnolia; species Magnolia sinica. The sequence goes on from NC_080581.1 coordinate 62,151,088, forward strand.
GAAACTCCATATCGGACCTGGACCGCACGTCGAAAGTTTGATGACCGCGAAACTATAGGATTATATCCGTCCTACTGGGCTTGACAACCATTGCGGGAATCAAGCCTAGAGTATCCAGAAACGCACAACTTGAGCCCTAAATGAAGTGTGTGAGAAACGCGAATATCTTTTAAAAATTTACTGAAACTTAAGTGAATTGGGCCATTCGCTTACGCGTAAAATTGAGGATTTCAAACCGTCAGTTCTTGATCAAACTTCACCCATGGAAAGGGGAAATTTTCACTGCACGAATATGTATACTTGTGGCCCCGATCGAGTAAGCATGACCGTTGATCTGACACGGGTCCTCCATTGCCGATCGGCCTATCCAAACGCGCTAAAATCACATCTTGGCATAGATCCATCGTTAGGAAACTTACCTTATGGCGTAGGTGAGTAATGGACCTCCTGATGAGCCCCGTTCATCAGAAACAGGCACCCTTTGGTTATAAATTAAGTATACCATAGCCATTAGGCCATTTACATCAGTTCTGGGCCTATATAAAGCCCTTAGACCACCTCATTTCTATTCCATACGAATTTCTCTAACCCTTGGAGAGAGAAGAGGGAAAAGAAGAGAAAAGAGTAAGGAGAGAAGAGAAAGTTTGAGAGATTGTTGCAGTGTTTCTCTCCCACAACTACACGCACTGAATCGCCTTTCCATTTAGCTAACTGATCTATTTCGGTTACGACTTGGGTAAGAAATCCTAACCCTAATCTTGATTTAGAAATCTGGATTGAGTAATCGATAAATTACCTAACCTATTTCATGTTTAGGTACCCATTGTTCTGTTTTCGGGAACGTAGCGTTTGAACCGAGTCCGAATCGAGTATTTCGATGGAAGGTGCGGACTACAAACGTTTAGGTTATGGTTTTCAATGCTTTCAATGTTAGTTAATGATTTATGTCCGACTTGATTGCTGCCATATTGTCTTAGATACGACATTTTCGATGTATTATACATTGTGAACTATGTTGAATACAAGATGCATCCCATGTGTTTGTTGAAATGTTTGAATGAACATGCCATTATGATTTGTGCTTACCATGACTATTAACCTAAGATTCATGTTTGTCGTTTGCATGATGATCTCCTTGTTTAAGGAATTGTCGTAATATATGTCGTAACTAATCTAGTCTATGTATTTGATGAAGTGTAACTTAGGTGTTTGATAAAATGTATGAATAAGAAAATGTTGTTGAAGTGTATTTATTCAGTGTACTAAGATAAGATTCTCAATTACTTTAATCATACGTATAGTTTCTTCCATGTAATCATATTTGCCACTATGCAATTTATGGATAAAATGCAAGTGTTGGTGACATGTTCAATGTGTTTGATGAAATGCTCAAATGAGAGATTTGTTTGGACTGATTGCCAAATGCTGAAATTATTGTCACATGTGTTTACTTATTATATCTGAGTAGGATTGGGGCTACGCTGTAGTCGAGGTAATCGGTAACAGTCCCCATTCTGGTGGTCGAATTAATTTCGCCACCTCAGATATATTCGATGAATCCGGGTTGTAAAACGATTATTAACAGTGGTTAGGCCACGAGGGGTGCTTATGCACTCCATGTCAATTAAGTTGGCGAGTGATCATACTAATTGAACTTGTTTAATAAAATCGATCGACCTAATGTGTGTTTATCATGTACGGACATCACTGCTTGAATCTAAGGTATCCCGTCCGATGTAAAGCCCACCTTAACCATGGTACTACGATCCATCAAGACTCATGAGCCGAGCATGGTGGTATGGGACACCGTGTTCAAGCTATCGGCCTACACCGAGGTGATCAGCCACTCTGTAGTGACTAGTGAGCAAACTCAGACTCGTGAGCCGAGCATGGTGGTATGGGACACCGTGTTTGAGCTGTTGGCCTACGCCGTGGTGATTAGCCACCCCATAGTGTCTGCGAGCACAAAATTATGAACTTGCCTATCCACTGCTTTTAATCGAGAGTGATGACCCCTTAACTTGCCTATTATATGTGCTTGACTAGGAGTGATGAACCTAGATGGATCCTTCAGTTCGGGTCAATGCTATAAAGGGAGGTACCCTAGCTTATCAAATCTGCTGTATGACTAAACTTAATTAATTACTGGGCTAACATGAACATGCATAACACTGCATTAGTTAGTATGTGCTTTAAAGGCATGAAAGTCGCACAAGAGGTAGTGTTATCATTACTACTTGATTGAATTGATAACATGTTAACCTTTGCCTTATAGTACCAATGAGTTGATCACTCACTCCCACTTTGGGACGGTGTTTTAAAACACCAACCAGACACTAGTTTAGATGCAGATGATGATGAGGTTTACGTGATGGAGCAAGATTTCATGGACGAGGAGGAGTTCTCCTACTGTTAACTTTCAGGCAGGTCTATGTAGACCTAGAGCTGCTTCGCCGGGATACTGGGATACTTTTCTAGTTGGACATTTTACATTTTTCCATTTTGTCTATTTTGAAACAAATTTTGTACATATTAAACCTTGTTACACCATCATAATCTGGAAGTTGTGAATTGCTTACTTATTTTAATACATAACCTTCAGACTTTCATATGCTTATCTCTGGAGTATGATATGTTGCTTTAGTATAATCCCACTCATGTTTAATGCATTAATATGGACGACATCTAAACATCATTATCCATGTTGCATAAGTGATGTTTTGAATTTTGGGAGTTGAGTCTTGCTCGACCCTTAAAATTTAGGGTGTTACAAGTTAGTATCAAAGCATGATTTGGATTAAACTGGACCAAGGTGATAGGTAACACGACGCACTCTAAACGCACTCTGACTTAGGAAGGGGGGTGATGAAATCTAGAAACAATCGTAGGATTCTGAAGTTTTGCCGACGGGTGAGATTGACTACTATATTGTGGCCCGTACGCGTCCAAGATCATGTAAATTAATCTCAGTCCCTTTTAGGCCGTCAATTGACGTGTTTCAACTATAATTTGGTGAATCCCAAACTTGAAACAAGTCAAAAGGCACAAATACGTGCTTGTTGGACTGAGAAAGTGCATCTTACGGGCATAAGGGCCCAAACTGTAAAATTTTGTGGGACTCAGGTGGTCCCCCACATGTATTCGGCACCACGGGAGGGGGTGGCCACCGCCTCAGGGCAGAGGCACTGCCGGACACCCTAGGGGGCTGCGGCGGCACCGCCCGCCTCCACAGCGGGGCGTAGCGGCACGGTGGGGGCGGCGGTGCGCCCCCGGCCAGCTGACCATGTGGGGCCCTCCCACATGTGGGACCCCTTTGCTAACCCCTTTTAACTCCCTAAAAGCCCTCCCATGCACATTTCACCCTATTTTCACCCTCTAAGCACCCTAAAACCCACTAACCCTTCTCTTTCCCTCTCAAATCTTCTCCTCCACACACTCCAACCTTCCATTTCTTCCACATCATACACCCATCCCCCATCCTTACCCTCAAGCTACCTCTTACAACTCTCCATATTCCTTGTTTCCACCTATTTGAGCACAAAAATCTTCTATTTTGTGTCTCAGACGTCCCATATCCCCAAATCCACTCAATTCTCGAGCTTTTCCAACTCCATGGCTCTCTTTGAACTAGTCACCACCATTTTCTCCATCTCAATGCTCCTTTCCCTTATGGGAAAGAAGAGAGCAGCCTCAGATAAGGCCGAGCCTAGCCATCCAAACCACCTTAGGAAGAGGACGGATTCCAAGACTAGAGCGAGAGCCAAGCGAGAGAGAAGATCGAAACGAGACCTCAATCCTCGAATCCTATTGGAAAGATTGCTACCGACGGGGGTCGAACTTGGTATGTTCCATGACCGTAAAGTTGTATTTGAGGCTCATGTTGATGAGAAATTATTCAGGTTGTATCCCGTGATTGACCTTTTGTTAGAGATTGGGTGGGGTCTCATATTTGAAGGGAAGGCTCATGCAAGTGAAGGCATCGCGCAAGCCTTCTATGCCCACATACAGAACCCATTATTGGAGCCTCTTCAGTTAACTATCCCTTAGGGGAGGTAGGAAGCCATAGTTGATGTGGACATCATAGCCCATATTATGGGAATAGAACGTGGTGTGGTAAATGCTAGCGAAACTCATCTCACTAGCCAACGAGAGAAAGATCGTCGCACATGTTTCCTTTGTGGCCGACTGGCTCATTGGAGGTGAGACAATAGCCTCGCATCGACACGCATGATGGTAGACTTCCGCCTACTCCACCACATATGTAGGTATAATGTGTATCCTAGGTGGAGTAACAGTATAGAATGCACTCGTTTTATGGTGGACTTCCTTTACAGAGCAGGACTGTGAGACAAGCTGTGCCTGCCTACTCTCGCCTTGTCATAGATAATCAGGACCGCACGATCTACTCGGGTGGACACATCCCTCCCATCGACCGACTTATATGCAAGATTTCCCTTAACTTTGGTTTCAGACTTCATATGGATAATCTTGCGCCGATCCACTTCATTAGTGAGACTACACTCAACAACATGGGGATTGGCCCTAGACAACGCTAAGCTCCACTGATGAGTCCGGGGATGAAATAGAAGAAGAGAGTGAAGAGGAAGAGTGATGTTTTATTTAAACCAATCTGATTTAAATGATTTTAAACTCGCAAGTATATGAATCAGATGTAGATATGGTACGTATTACGAGATCGTTCCCACGAGGACTGGTTGCCACAATTCGAAATTTACGACTCTTCTTAACTAATCCAACAAAGGGTTTAGCGAACTATTAAGTAAACTATCACAAATCTATGAAAAATAACCGAGAGCAATAAGAAAAATTCAATCAAGGAGAACACTAGGACTTTCGAATCCACCCCTAATTATCCTAACCCTTGTTTTACCTGTTGATTCAACTTAATTCAGATTGATGTAAATAAATAAAGCACACTCTATGTCCTTGGTTGGGCACACAGAATGTATAATCCCTTAAAGCATAAGGATCACATCTTTCCATCCATGGTCAGGCATGAAGAGATGTAGATTCTTATTTCTTTCTTTATAGGAAACCTGTTCATGGTCAGACACAAGCACCTATAATAAGATTCCAAACAACATCCACATCTAGAATTTGGTTAAGCTCATAGAATGGAGAAGCACGGAGTTTTCAGTTAAGCACACTAGAGAAAGAAACAAATCAATCAAATAAGATGAAATCAACACATAACAAGAGTTATTCAAATTAGGGGCTTCATCTCAGCCCTAGCTAAAAGATTAACAATCCATGAATTCAAATAAAAAGAAAGAAAAATAAAATTGATAAAAGGAGAACATCCTTCTCTCTCTTCTTTCTTCCTCTCTCTCTTTCTCTTCTCTTTCTTCTCTCCAAACCGAGCTCTGGATCTCGTTCTCCCTTCTGCTGCTCTCCCTTGCTTTGGACGTCTTAAGTCCTTTTATAAATGCCATGGGCGGTGGAGAGTTGTGCATGAAAATAGAAACTGGTGGAGAACTGGACAGCTGTTTACGCAGCAACAATGGAAGATCTTCCTCAATAGCGTGCGAAAGGTTTCCGTTTGCATTTGAAATGAGTTTTCGAGATGGTGCACGTTCCGAACTTGATTTGGACACCTAGGATACGGTATTGGCCTCATGATGAATCTTCTGAACGGTCTGGATCATGCATCCGGTCGTCATTGAGATCACAAAATAGCCCGCAAGAGCCAGTCTGCGTCCGGACGCGAAAATAGAGATTGTGCATTGATCGCGCTGCGACGTTGGTGGGGCCCACTTCGTTGCTATCTTGATAAATCCAAGCCGTCCATTGGATGCAGGATGAAATTTTGGTTGAGCGTGGACGGTTTTTACTGTTTGTTGATGTGGCCCATGTGATTTCGCTTCTTGCCATCCATTCCACTTTTGAACGGTTGAAAAACCAATCTTCATTATCTTTTTCAAATTTGTCACCTAGGCTTGGATGAGAGGGACCCAGGGACTCTGATGGACGGTCCGGATTGTTGGTTTGATGGACGGTGTGGACCCACAAAGATCACATACTTGTCCGTTTGCAGCAATAGAGAACGACAGTTGCCGTTTTGAGAGGATACGGGTCAAAGGTCGGTTTGACCGGACTTGAGATGCAGGGCATATGAGAGCACTTATACATGGTGCACACATCATGTAAGGTGGGGTCCTCTGTGACGTTTATGAGCAATCCAATCCATCCATTCATTTTTTCTCCCTATTTAAATGGTTGAGACCGTAATTGAAATATATCCAGTTATCATGTGGGCCTAAAATCATCAGTTTATAGGCTGATTTGTCCATTGGGCAACTTATGCAGGGATCCAATGGATGAAATTTGACATGTACGATTAATTTATAGCCCCCAGGCTATGTATGAAGTTTCGAGCCGAATGGATGGTTGGAACCTTGTGATCTTACATTCTAGACCAATTTTGGGCCCTCTTTAATGTGAATGGCTTGATTTCCTCAGATCTCTGGCATGTGAATCAGTCAATCTTGGTCCTCTGGAGTCCATCCCTTGCTTTGGTGACTTGGGAGCATTAATTCCATGCTTGTAGTACTCTTTTTCAGTCCACGCTCCTAATTACTCCCTGCAATAAAAACATAATTAAAATATGACATTAAACATTATCATGTATGTAAAATTCGGTAATAACTGGGGTCTGATGTGCAATATTCGACCCTCATCAAAGAGGGTAGCGAAGATGAGGAAGGAAGCGGAGAGGAAGAAGGCAGTGAGGATGAAGAAGGAAATGATGGGGAAGGCAGTGACGAGGAAGAGCAGGAAGGAGAAGTGGAGGCCCAGGACCCAGATGAGGGACCTCCTATTACACATGGAGACTGCCATGATTGGGCCACCTTAGAAGCCCGCATGGCTAAGATTGAAGAAAACCAAGCCCAGTTGAAGCAAAAGGTTGAAGAGAATCAGGCTTATCTGAAACAGAAATTCAAGAAAATGTCTCAAACCTTGAAGGCCCCCCTGTGCTGGATGCAAGATAAGGGTGCGCCTCCACCTTCGCCAGAGTCGGAGGACTAGTCATGTGTTGTCATTGCCTTCTTGTTTTCTTTGTTTCTTTTTTTTTTTTCCTTTGTAATAGCCTTGGTTAGCTTAGTTGGATGCTAGAGTAGTTAGTGTTAAAACTTTTTGTTAAATTAGCTCACATGCATTCTCTGTCATAATTCATGAAATACTACACCTCATGTATTGTGACAAATTTTGGTTAAATGAAATGCATGAAGCTTCTTTTGGTTTGGAATGTATAGAATGTTTGGAAAAGTGGGTGGTGTTATCCTAATCTTACACACGTTGCACCTTATGTTGTATATAGGGAATGCCTCCTAAAATCACTCGGAATACAGCACATCTCCCACTTGGCGGATCGATTGACGGGGCACCTCCCTTGAGCGATAGCCATAAGGACCCCAGTTTGGGCCCGAATAGTGAGACAATACCGGATTCACAATGGGCCCACCAATGGGCCAACACCTAGTGCACCACCGGTTCTGGGACAGAACCGTGTGTTTACATCGACGCCACATGTGCCTCAGGCGGCTTCTCCTCCTAATAGGTTGGAGCAGATGAGGCTCCTAATGTAGCAATAATAACAAGTTTTAGCTACGATTACGGGGGCCATTGTCCAAAAGATGAATGCAGTCCCGCCTATGCCACCCATGCAGCCCACTGGAACAATGAATACAAGTGTCTTATTTGAGCGCTTTCAGCGCTTCCGCCCTCCTACTTTTACGGGTACTCACAGGCCCGAGGAGGCTAAATACTGGTTGGATTGCATCTCCAAGATGTTGAAGTTGTTGCACCGTACTAAGGTAGCGCAAGTGGAGCTTATTACTTACATGTTCGAGAAGGAGGCTAGTCTCTGGTGGGATAGTATCCTACGAACCATTCCCGCAGGCTATTTGTGGACGTGGGATGCGTTCGAAACTCGTTTCCATGAAAAGTACTTCCCCCTCACCGTAATTAAAAGGAGGGTGAATTCCTCCGCCTTCGATAAGGGGGGATGAAAGTGGCTGAATACGAGAACTGCTTCATGGTGCTGGCCAGATATGCCCCATTGATCCTAGCGAATGAGTCGATGAGAATGTGGCAGTTTTTAGAGGGTCTATGGCCTGATATCCGCACTAAGATGTATTGTGCTAGCATTCCCAATTATGCCGAGCTAGTGAACATGTCCCTGCGAGCTGAGTAGGATGGTGATAGATTGTCTCGAACACGTATACCAATGGGCCTGAGGCCTCGGTCTGAATTATAGAATCGGCCAGTCCTTGGCAAGACACCACGTATGGACTCGCCTCCTGGGCTCATGGCTCCGCTGGCCCAGCAGCAATAAACTAGCCGTTGGTGTACTTATTGCAACAAAGGGGGACACACTAACCCCTTATATTTTACCAAGATGAAGGACAACGGTTTCACGCCACCTCAGAAGATCAATCGCCAGCCACCATGTGTTATAATAGCTCCACCTCTACGATCTGTACCACCAGCACAACCATTTTACCGATCACCTATACCTCGAAATAAGCCACCTCAACAACCTATGACAGCGCAAGCAAATCATCCACAATAAGCTCGTGTACATGCACTTGCAGCAGAAGCATCTGAGTCAGCAACTACAGTACCATTAGCCTTTGAAGTCACTGCTCACATTCAAGGTACACCTGTATTTCTGTTGGTGGACACTGGGTCCACTATTTTGATAATATCATACTCTACAGTCAAGCGTTTGGGTCGAACACTACCCCTATGGTTGGGTTGAGAGTCATTGCGATAACAGGAACTTTCACAGACCCCATTAAGTTGTGAAAGGATTGCTTGATAGATTTAGGGAGCAGAGTGGTGTGTAATGACCTGATTGTCACTGCCCCATATCATTATGACGTCATCCTTGGAATGGATTGACTCACTGAAATGAATACAGAGATCGACTGCGATACCAGATTGGTGACAGCCCATAGACCTGAGGGCACAACCTTCACTTTCCATGTTTAGGTTAGTTGGCCCTATCGCATCAACTGTTATACTTCCCTGCTAGAGAATTATGATAGTCCAACCCTTAGGGACACACCAGTAGTCTGAGATTTTACAGACGTATTCAAAACGATCCCTGGACTAACTCCTCAGTGCGAGATCGACTTCACTATCAACCTTGTGCCAAATGCAACGCCTATTTCTTTACTGACATACCGCATGCCTCCACGTGAAATGGAGGAATTGAGGAAGCAGATAGATGATCTGTTGGATGCAGGTTTTATACGGCCTAGCATATCTCCTTGGGGAGCTCCTATGTTGTTCATGAAGAAGAAGGATGGAACGCTATGATTATGTATAGATTATTGTAGGCTGAACCACGTAATAATGAAGAACAGGTATCCTCTGCCCAGGATAGATGACCTGTTTGATCAGTTGAAGAGAGCACAATATTTCTCTAACATTGACCTACAGTCCGGGTATCATCAGTTGCGTGTCAGGAATGAAGATGTGTAGAAAACATCTTTCAGAACCAGTTTTGGGCATTATGAATTCCTCGTGATGCCATTTGGACTTATAAATACATTGGCCGTATTCATGGATCTTATGAACCGGGTGTTTTGGTCGTATTTATACTGATCCGTTATCATGTTTATAGATGACATTTTGATATACTCCAAGAGTTAGAAGGATCACGAAGAACACCTATGAGAAGTTCTTGATACTCTCAGGCAGAATCAGTTATTTACCTAGTACCGAAAATGCTACTTTTAGAAGGAAGAGGTCAAGTTTCTGGGACACGTGGTGTCCAAGGAAGGAATTTCTGTAGACCTTGCCAAGGTGACCGCGGTGTAGGACTAGGAGCAGTCCTATTCAGTTACAGAAGTGAGGAGTTTCCTTGGACTTGCCGGCTATTATCGCCGCTTCATTAAAGATTTCTCTAAGATAGCTCGACCGTTGTCGCAACTCACTCGGAAGGATCTTAAGTTTGCTTGAGCAGAAATAGCCTTTCAGAAATTAAAGGACAAGTTGACGTCCGCACCTATGCTCATATTGCTAGAGCAAGGGGTCAAATATACTATATACACTGACGCCTCTCGTGTTGGTTTGGGATGTGTACTTATGCAGAAGGATAAGGTGATCGTCTATGCCTAGCGACAGCTAAGGAAACATGAAGAAAATACCCCACGCTTGACCTGGAATTGGCAGCAGTCATCTTCGCATTAAAGATTTGGAGACATTACCTCTATAGAGAGGAGTTCGAGCTCTTTTGCGACCATAAGTGCCTCAAGTACATTTTTACATAGAGAGACCTGAATATGAGGCAACGACATTGGATAGAGACATTGAAAGACTTCAAGTTTGAGGTCTTCTACCATCTTGGTAAGGCCAACCTTGTGGCCGATGTGTTGAGTAGCAAGAAAATAATAGAATTTGCAGTTCCGCTGATGATAGAAGAGTGGAATATGGTGGAGTTTGTGCAAGACTTCGAACAGAAGCTTACATTAGAGGAGCCATTCGAGAGCGTCGCACACATCCACATACAACTTCTTATTGATGACCGAATCATTGTGGCATAAAAAGAAGAACTATTTGTGAAAATGAGAGAGTGAGCAAGTGACAGTGAAGAATCCGAATGGAGAGTTGGCTTGGACGGAGGTTTACGATGTCATGGCTGCCTATGCATTCCGAATCTCCATGACTTGAGAAAGGAAGTCCTAGAAGCTGCTCACAATTCCAAGATCGTAATACATTCGGGTAATACAAAGATGTATCGAGACATGAAGCATTCGTACTGGTGGGACAACATGAAGGCCCAGATAATAGATTATGTATCCCGTTGTCTCACGTGCCAGCAAGTTAAGGCCGAACATTGCCGACCCCCTGGTTTACTTCAGCCCATGCCTATAACTGAATGGAAATGAGATTTCATATCCATGGATTTCATTTTTGGATTATCCAAAGGAACATGACTCCATTTGAGTGATTGTGGACCGATTGACAAAATCGGCCCATCTCCTCCTGACTAGAGTTTCTAATTCGGCTGATGACCTGCCCAAGCTCTACATTAAAGAAATAGTACGATTGCATGGAATTCCTATAGAAATTGTGTTGGACCAAGACACACGATTCATGTTGATTTTCTGGACTCGAATCCAAGAAGCAATGGGAGTGAAACTGAAGTTCAGTACAATGTTCCACCCATAGACTGATGGGCAGACGGAACGAGTAAATCAGATACTCGAGGACATGTTGTAAGCGTACGTGCTTGATTTCAAGGACAGTTGGGATGACTGTCTCCCTTATGCTGAGTTTGCTTATACTAATAGCTTCCAAGCGACGATTGACAAGGCTCCCTACGAAGCTTTGTATGGGCGCCATGTCGAGCTCCACATTGTTGCATAGAAGTTGGCCCAGATTTGGTATTGGTGACCTCAGAGAAGATCGATATTATCAGGCGTCAACTTCTTGCAGCCCAGAGTACACAAAAGAGTTACGCCAATACAAGACAACGACAGCTAGAATTTAAAGTTGGGGACCATGAGTTCCTTAAGGTTTTCCCGATGATGGGAGTCCTTCATTTTGGCAGGAAAGGGAAACTTATGCCATGATTTATTGGTCCATTCTAGATACTAGACCGAGTGGGTGTGGTAGTGTATTGCCTTGCTTTGCCCACACTACTCGCAGGTGTACACAATGTATTTCATGTATCGTTGTTGAAGAAATATGTTCTTGATGCTACCCACATTATCAAATAGGAGCAAGTACAGTTAAGTGAAGTGTTACCTATGTACTGTGACCAACATGTGTTCTTGATAGGAAGGAACAAGTGCTACGCAGCAAAGTGATCCCGCTCGTCAAAGTATTATGGACGCACCACACTGAGGAAGAGGTTACATGGGAAATGGAAGCCGAAGTCCGTAAGAACTACCCTCAGATCCTCGAGGAGTATGAAAAGGTACTAATTTTGGGGATAAAATTTTTCTTTAAGGGGGTAGATTGTAACACCTCGAAAAAATCTGTACAAGACCCAAGTACCACCTCGGCAGAAATCCCTAAGGACCGTATTCTTTAGAAATTTAGGTAAAAATTAATTAAGTACTAAACTAAATTAGTTAGTGGATTTAGCTCAAACCACCATTTACACAAATGGCAAGACCCAAAACCATCAAAATTGCTAACTCAACACTACTTGAAAACCGAGAAGAAATCCCATGAGCCTGTCGCTCTCGAGAATACATTGAAACTCCGTATCGGACCTGGACCACACGTTGAAAGTCTAATAACCATAAAACTATAGGGTTATATCCGTCCTACCGGGCTTGACAACCATCGTGGGAATTGAGCCCAAATAATATTCAGAAACGTACAACTTGAGCCATGAACGAAGTGTGTGAGAAACGCGAATATCTTTAGAAAATGTACTAAAACTTAAGTGAATTGGGTCATTCTCATATGTGTGAAATTGAGGATTTCAGACCGTCAGTTCCTGACCAAACTTTCCCATGGAAAGGGAAAATTTTTTTGCACGAATTTGTATACTTGTTGTCACGCCCCAAAATCGAAAACTGGGCTCACAAAATTCTCGATCACCGAATCCAGTGCCGATAGCCTCTATAGTACCCCATTCTCGGCTTCTAGCATGCATACGCTAGATTCCGATCATGGGATCCTACAAGAAGGATTTTTCAACGTACATTTGACTCATAAGAAGCATAACCACAAGTTTACCCAAATTATAAAGGCAACATCATCATCACATATCCACTAATATAAATATTTGAATACAATGCTGAAAGGAAAATACATATATCGAAAATCAAAGCTCCAGAAGTCAGCTACATGCTCTAAGCTCCACGCTGCTGCAAGCTAATGTCACCTGCATGTATCTATCATGCATAAGCTTATAGAAAGCTTAGAGGGTGGTGTAAGTGTCTGTACAAGATAAGTGCCAAGTATTCAATACAATGCCTTAATCATTCAATATCAAAATTACTAGCAAGATCGTGACTCAAACGATATCAGCGTAAGCAAAAATACTGCAAGTCTATAAATCATACAATGTCAGAGTATGCAATATAGATCAGCTATGCAGACGAGGAGTCATAGAGAGTCAAATATCAGATGCCGAGGGTATAATACAATATGTAAATCCTACTAAGTCTGTCTAGGTCATATAAGTGCAGAAACATAGCAACCTAAAATGCCATATGCCTGCGGATGTAATGTAATATGCAATGCGAATGAAATGACTAAGCTAGAGTGTGAAGTCGGGATGATAATACGTAGTATCGCAGGCTATGGGGTCCATCACAAGGGACTTCTATCCAAACCAGTCTCATACCTAAATTTGGATAATCAGACTCAATGTGGTAAACTCCTGATCTCAAGTTAGTCATGCGCCCTAACCGAAATCCTGGCTATTGTGAAGGTACATGTAACAAATAGTTACATACCACCAACCCGAGTGGATAGTGAATGAATGAATATGCAACTCCTGCTCAATAAGTCCACATATCAGTACTGTGTTTCTCTGGGATCATCATTGGGGTCTAGCACACTCCAAACTGGCTACCGCCCCTGCAGGCCGTGTAGTCCAACGAGTGAAAAAGACCTCACTACCCGCCTGCCAGCAGTATACTAATGCCTACCCGGCTCGTCGATAGCGGAGCCATTTAGGAGCTGGTCAAATTCAGCCTAGCTATGCCTACTCCCTCAGGCGGGTAAGGCCACGCCCCCACCTAACCGACCACGACACAGTGTGAGACGCGGCCTACTGGTATACGGCCCTCATACGCTCATATATATCCACTTGGTCTTGACGTTGGGACATCCTCTAGTACCAAGAGGGTTTAGAGATTTTCACTCAGGGCCATCTATGGCAGCCTGATGCTAATAACATATTTTTGGTGTCCCATTTGGCTACATATGATATGCCTATGGAGGCTACGACCCTGATGTCGTTAGGGCGTACAGTAATCACAACACACAATGCCAGATGCATGAGTCATACAATCCAGTAATGCATCAATCCTGCGCATATCATGCACTCATGTGAGATAATCTCCGCCTATCTGGGAGTCTCATAACAACCTACCCAGTGACATATGCAATGGTTAACCACATCTAATAACAAATATATGGATGATGCGTATGGGCATGTATTATGATGCTATACCGTCACATACTCATAATCGGTATTAATAACCGGCATTGACAATCAACCTCGACAATGTGGACATTTAACCAACATTGCCCCCAAGGAATGACCCACATAAAGCCTAACATATAGTGGACCCATGGCCTCACACAAGGACCAAATATACAACACTATGGGCCTCACTCAAGAGCTTAATATACATCACGATGAGCCGTTTACATGGGCCTAACATACATCACAATGGGCTCCATCGCCTGGCCCTCAAATACATCACAATGAGCCTCATCACATATGCCTCATATACATCACATTAGGCCTTAAACACGGGCCGAATACACATCCCAATGGGCCTCAAATACGGACTGCATATACATCACATTGGGCCTCAAACATGGCCCAAATACACATCACAATGGGCCTCAACTACGGCCGCATATACATCATAGGGGTCTCGACAATCGACCTCGGTAATTGAAATCGACCTCTATAATTGGAATCAGAATCAGCCTCGACAATCAAAATTGGCCTCAATAATCGAAATCGTATCGACCTCGATAATCAGAATCGGCCTCGATAATTAAAATCGACAATCGGAATCAGCCTTGACAATCGGCCTCGACTAATGGACTCGGCCTCGTCAATCGGATTTGGCCTCGTCAATCCGAATCGACAATCGGGATTGGCCTCGACAATCGGTCTCGACATATGGAATCGGCCTCGGTGAGAATGGGCCTAATAAGGCCTAAGGGAAGGTCACAATGTGTACATTCAACCAACATTACTCCCAAGGAGTGGCCCACATAGGGTTAAACATATAGTGGGCACATGGCCTCACACAAGGGCCTACATCGCGATGGATCACATCCATGGGCCTCTCATACATCAGGTGGGCTGCATCATATAGGCCACATATACATCACAATGGGCCTCTAACGCGAGCCTAATATACATCAAAAGGGCTCCATCCCATGAGCCTCAAATATATCACAATGGGCCTCTACCCATGGGCTCAAAATACATCACAATGGGCCTTAACCCATGGGCTCCAAATACATCACAATGGGCCTTAACCCATGGGCCTTAAATATATCACAATGGGCCTTAACCCATGGGCCCCGAATACATCACATTGGGCCTCGCCCATGGGCCTCGAATACATCACATCGGGCCTCGTCCATGTGCCTCGAATACATCACATTGGGCCTCGCCCATGGGCCTTGATACATCACATTAGGCCTCGCTCATGGGCCTCGAATACATCACATTGGGCCCTGCCCATGGGCCTCAAATACATCACATTGGGCCTCGCCCATGGGCCTTAAATACATGGCAGATGGGCCCTATCACATGGGCCTCAAATATACTTATGATGGGCCTCATAGATGGACCGTACAATGGGCCTCATATACATCAAAATGGGCCGCACTAGTGGGCCTCATATACATCAAGTGGGCCTTATTAAATGGGCCCCAATTACATCACATGGGCCCTAAGTACATCACATCGAGCCTCACCAAATGGGCTTACAACAAATGGGCCGTATTGACGGGCCACATCAACTACACCATTCGTTCATTCATCTTTAGAGATCATTTTAGAGTATTATCCAAAAATTGGATCATAACAAAAGATCATCTGGACCATACCACACATAATAGTGGTGATAATGATTTTTCACCGTTAAATTTAAGAGGGCCCACCATAGCATTTATTTTCCATCCAGTATGTTCATAAGGTCACAAGGACCTGAACCATTAGGAAAAATAAATATCGTATTGGTCTACAACTTCTGTGACCGAAAGGATTATTAATGGTAGACATACAATCCCACTGCTTAGGCAGTGTAGTCCACTTGATAACTAGATCTGTCTCATTTTTCTTCTCAAGCCTTAGAACAATCTCACCAAATGGGATGGACGGTTTAGATGTAACACACATCAGTGGGTAGCACCCACCATCTAACCATCTGGACGGTGCAGCTAAGACCCAAATATCACGGTGGTCCCCACAGAATTAGATGGACGGGGTAGAAAATGGGTCCTCATCTAGACCGCTGGATGGTCTGGATTGGATGGATGGACGGTCCATACAAGGGGGGAAGGTCCACCTAACGGCCATCCCAAATTCATAACGGGTGGGTCCCCACGTGGGGCCCACTAGAGCATTTATATTAGGATATATATTATATTATATATATCCCATAGCATCTATATTATAATATATATATATATATATTATATTATATACATTAGATAACATTTATATTATAATATATATATATATATATATTATATCATATATATCTGAGAATAGGTGGATACCCACGTGGGGCCCACCATATAGTATATTATAATATATATATATATATATTATATAATATATATAACATACCTGGTCTAGCATCCAGAGAGTCTGAACACTGGATGGATGGTTTGGATTGAAGCGAGTGGGTCCACGTGGTATGGGTGGATGATCTCAAATCAAGGTGGGTCCACACGTGTGGCCCACCTCTCATACATATATACTATATTATACACACACACACACACACTCTCTCTCTCTCTCTCTTTCTCTTTATTATATATAGCAGGAAATACGCATCACTTATCAGCTCACACTTTATGGAGAACAAGTCCAGCCGTCCAGATACACTAGATGGCCTGGATGCATGAATCAAGGTGGGTCCCACGTGGACGTAGCCCACCTGATTTGGATCAATCTAATATTTGTGTTTTTCCTTTCCATCCCGGTAATAGGCTGGATGGTGTAGATCCAACACATCCATATGTGGGTCCTACAACGGTGGATGACATAGATAAAATATTTACTTCGTGGTGGGCCACACACACACACACACTGACATTCATAAGAGAGAGAGAAGAACGAGGAGGGGAGGGACCCCGCCACTATTGGGCCCTCCCTAATACAATGCATACATCAAGTGGGTCCCACAACAAGTGGGCCCTTAAAACAGAAATCAACGGTGGATCACCCACCTATATCACTCCTTCTTTAGCTCCTTGGACTCTTATGCTCCTTGCCTTCCATTTTAATGGAGATTGATAGAGAATGAGTGGTTGAGATGGGAGATAAGAAGGTGGGCCACACTTAGTTTTTGGGAGAGAGCTTGGACGTTGGAAGCTCTCATGGGATTTGAAAATTGCTTAGAGAATGAGATGAAGAGAGGAATGATGGATTGATATGGAATGGGTGTTGTAAGGAAGGGGATAGAGAGATAATGTTTTCTTTGAAATTTGGAAAAAGAGGGATGGGTAGGGAGAGAGAGAGCTGACTTGTGGAAAAGAGGGAGTGGGCATTTGTACTTGGGATAAGGTGAGGTGGCATTGAGGTATAGTGGTGTACTTGACTTGATTTGATGTGATGGGTCGTAGAGATTCTCTTGGAATTCGCAATGCGCGAAGTTTCTTCGAAATGAACGTGGTCCCACATTTCCTAGCTCAAGTTTCGGATCGGTGCGCGAGTTGCGGCGTTGGAACCACGACGACAGCGTGGTCACTAGGGTACAAGTTTCAGGTCAAGCTGACTTCGGTATGCAGGACTCGGCCAAGGATCACGCGCAAACGTCAGATACAGGTTGAGGGTTGCTAAAATTTGACCTGGAGGACCACGGAGCCTACGGAATGGTACGATCTAGGATACAGGTCATGTACTTATGGCCCCGATCGAGTAAGCATGATCATTGAACTGACACGGGTCCTCCACGGCTGATCGGCCTATCCAATCATGCCGAAATCACATCTTGGCATAGATCCATTGTCAGGGAACTTATCTTGTGGCGTAGGTCAGGAATGGACCTCCTAATAAGCCCCATTCATTAGAAACAGGCACCCTTTGATTATAAATTAAGTATACCATGGCCCTGGGCCAATTTACATCAGTTTTAGGCCTATATGAAGCCCTTAGAACACCCAATTTCTATTCCATACGAATTTCTCTAACCCTAGAAGAGAAGAGAGGCAAGAAGAGAAAAGAGTGTGGAGAGAAGAGAAAGTTTGGGAGATTGTTGCAGTGTTTCTCTCCCACAACTACATGCACTGAATCGCTTTTCCATTTTACTAACCAATCTGTTTCGGTTACGATTTGGGTAAGAAATCCTAACCCTAATCTTGATTTAGAAATCCGGATTGAGTAATCGATAAACTAGCTAACTTATTTCATGGTTTATGTACCTGTTGTTTTGTTTTCGGGAACATAGTGTTTGAACTGAGTCCGAATCGAGTATTTCAACAGAAGGTGCGGACTATAAATGTTTAGGTTATGGTTTTTAATGCTTTCAATGTCAGCTAATTATTTATGTCTGACTTGATTTTTGCCATATTGTCTTAGATATAATGTTTTTGATGTATTATACATGTGTGAACTATGTTGAATACAAGACGCATCCTATGTGTTTGTTGAAATGTTTGAATGAACATGTCATTGTGATTTGTGCTTACCATGATTGTTAACCTAGGATTTATGTTTGTCATTTGCATGATGATCTCCTTATTTAAGGAATTGCCATAATATATGTCGCAACTAATCTAGTCTATGTATTTGTTGAAGTGTAACTTATGTGTTTGATAAAATGTCTGAATAAGAAAATGTTATTGAAATGTATTTATTCAGTGTAATAAGATAGGATTCTCAATTAACTTAATCATATGTATAATTTCTTCTATGTAATCATATTTGCCACTATGCAATTTATGGATAAAATGTAAGTGTTGGTGACATGTTCAATGTATTTGATGAAATGCTCAAATGAGAGATTTATTTGGACTGATTGCCAAATGCTGGAATTATTGTCACATGTGTTTACTTGTTATATCTGATTAGGATTGGGGCTACGCTATAGTCGAGGCAATATAACAGTCCCCATTCATGTGGTCAAATTAATCTCATGACCTCAGATATATTCGACGAATCTAGGTCGCACAACAATTATCGACAGTGGTTAGGACACGAGGGGTTCTTATGTACTCCATGTTGATTAAGCTGGTGTGTGCTCGTACTAATAGAACTTATTTAATAAAATCGATCAGCCTAATGTATGTTTCCATGTACGGACACCACTGCCTTAATCTAAGGTACCCTCTCCAATGTAAAGGCATGCCTTAACCATGGTATTACGATCCACCAAGACTCATGAGCCGAGCATGGTGGTATGGAACACTGTGTTCGAGCTATTGGCCTACGCCGAGGTGATCAGCCACCCCATAGTGACCAGTGAGCAAACTCAGACTCATGAGCCGAGCATGGTGGTATGGGACACCGTGTTCAAGCTGTCGGCCTATGCCGAGATGATTAGCCACCCTTTAGTGTCCGCGAGCATAAAATTATGAACTTGCCTATCCACTACTTTCAATTGGGAGTAATAACCCCACAACTTGCCTATCGTATGTGCTTGACTAGGAGTGACGAACCCAGATGGATCCTTCAGTTTGGGTCAATGATATAAAGGGATGTACCCTAGCTTTTAAAATTTGTTGTATGAATAAACTTAATTAATTATTGGGCTAACAGGACCATGCATATCACTGCATTAGTTAGGACGTGCTTTAAAGGCATGGAAGTCGCACAGGAGGTAGTGTTGTCATATACGATATGGTGTCAGCATCGCTTGTTGAGGGAGCTTTTGATGTGAGGGCATGCATCATTACTTGCACTCCATTCCCTCATTAACAAGAGTAGCTAAGAAGTGCTGGGTATGTTGCTTTATCATTACTACTTGATTGAATTGATAACATGTTAACCTTTGCCTTATAGTACCACTGAATTATCACTCACTCCTACTCTGGGATGGTGTTTTAAAACACCAACCAGACACTGGTTTAGATGCAGATGATGATGAGGTTTATGCGACGAAGCAGGATTTCATGGACGAGGAGGAGTTCTCCTACTGTCAGCTTTCAGGCGGGTCTATGTAGACTTAGAGCTGCTTCACCGGGATACGGGGATACTTGTCTAGTTGGACATCTTGCATTTTCCCATTTTGTCTATTTTGAAATAAATTTTGTATATATTAAACCCTGTTACACCATCATACTTTGAAAGTTGTGAATTGCATACTTATTTTAATACATAACCTTCAAACTTCCGTATGCTTATCTCTGGAGTATGATATGTTGCTTTAGTATAATCTCACTCATGTTTAATGCATTAATATGGACGACATCTAAACATCATTATCCATATTGCATAAGTGATGTTCTAAATCTTGAGAGTTGAGCCTTGCTCGACCCTCAAAATTTAGGGCGTTGTAGATTGAAGGATTAGAAAATTTGGCTTAGATATTTTCCATCATTGAAGGTGGTTCACTGTTGGCACTCGGTTTGTTCTTTGTCATGCGTGGTGTGTACGGGGCATGATAGAATCAATATACCGGCTCAATACAAACTAATCAAATTTGACCCCAAGCACTAAAATAAGAAGATACATCAAATCTTGATGCTATATAACCAAATATTAGGAGAGCGGTTGCCTACTTAGCCACTCGTAGAATTTCTATAATGATCAGGCGAAAATCAGATGATGAGGTTCTTCCTCCCAAGTTGGGTTGCGCCTTGCCTTTGATAAGAAATGACTTTTTCATATACCAATGTAATCAAATAAAAGAAAAAGCTCACAGTTTATCATTGAGAACAGCTGCATCTTTTGAGAGAATTGCTTGTATCGGATAAGTAAAGTTCAACATATGAGAGTAAAATTGAATTAAACTAAGAAATTAGTGCTAGTGGATTATCACTACTCTTAAGATAGATTGAGCTAAGATAAATTGATAGATTTGATTTGTTTATGGGATTTAGTTGTGTTTTGTGTGTATTTTTTTTACTAATTTCTGACTATGTATAGATCTTTGCCACAACTATTCCCCTGGATGTTTCTCTTCTTTATTAGATGGTTAAGGCAATAAAAAAGTCACCATCTAGATTGTTCTCTTGTTACATTTCTCTTTTTTAATGTTCCTTTTATCTCGGCCAAGCTCTATTACTTTCGGTCATGGCTTGTTCTTCGACCGCATTCCGCTCCTGGATGCTCGGCCACACTACTTTGTCGATCACCTGATGACGTGCAGTATTAAATCGATGCCAACCATGATTCTGTAACTTAGAAAATCTTTTCATACACCTTCTATCTCATGTAATACCACATGTCACACACTTATTATTGGAACAGTTAGAAATAGGATACAACATTCCCCCCCCCCCCCCCCCTTTAATATTATTTTACCTTTGGGTAAAAGGTGAAAGCGACGTTGTTTGGTTGCCCGATGCAATTAATCTGAACGATTGTTCGTCCACGTGTCTATCCCCCCTTGATTCACCTGATCAAGGGATCTTTACCTCTAATATGTTGATTGTCCTTGTGACATGTTGCACACAATCATCTTATATTAGGAGTCATGGTTGTCCATTCAGTAATGTGCATGTATCACAACCGATATAAATAAGCATTACATAGGGTTAGTGTTTGATTTATTGTGCCTCTTACTTCTCTCTCTCACTCAAACTCTTTTCTCTTCCAATCTTCCTTCGATCGCCATGGTTACATCTTCCTCCTCCTTCGTTATAGTCTTTCACCAAGAGACCTTCATAAAGGATTTGGATGTTCCTTCCTTTGGAGTCTCCAATGACCTCCTCTTCAATGCTCTTGTTGAACTAAATAAGGCACAAGTAACATTTAGTCCATCATTTCATCCTGAAGTCACTCACGATCAACTTCAAGAAATAAAGCATTGTTTTCCAAGGTGCCTTGATGAAGTTTTGCCTATGTTATTTGATTGTTTCCCGAATCCTGCCAACATTTTTAAGGCTTCAAGAGCATGGTCATAATTAATGAATGGTTGGGCGGATTGGTATACTCATGTAGAAGGACAACATGGTGATGCATGGAGACAAGGTGATATTTATGATTGTATCCGTCTTTCTTTGCACGAATATCCAGCCAATGCCTTCCTCCGTACAATAACTTAAATTTTTTACAATCGATTGACCAATTTCTTCCATCTTAGATGTGACCTCATGAATCTAACAATCATGGATTTTTTTTGCCTTTGCTTATCTTCTCCCCTTTGGTGAGCCTTTTTATCCCGATTTTGTCTCAAAGGATCAACATAGTTTCGTCCTTCCAAACAAGACCAGCAAAGCCTACTCCACTTTTATGGTTGTTCAATACAAATCTCATGATGAAGTTGATGATCAAAAGCATACAACTTTTCTCCTGATGTGGATCTGTCGATTTTTTGCTTTGTGTGAGCGCTCTTCAAATTACAAAGGAGTACATTCATCTGGCTGAGGCACTTGCCCAAAGACGTCAGCTTGTCCTTGCCCCATACATGCTCGGCCACTTACACTAGAGTTTGTTTGAAGCAACCATCAAAGGTTTTCTCCATTATGGTAAACTTGCTTAGCTCATCTAGATGTGGCTTAATTTATGAATATTTGAGGTGACTTTTATCATATTCGTTCCCACGACTTTAGATTTTGATTCTTTCAGCCATCGCAATATCCTTTCCCCCAAAATTCACCATTCTTTTGTCGAGTATATGAACTTCTTTCTTCTTCTTTTTTTCTTTTTTAACCCTGATAAATCCAATTGTTCTTTCTATCATTTCAAGAGCAATAAAAATCAGCCTGGCATAGTTCATAAAAGAATATGAATTAACCGATATCGAGGTGGCTAGTCTCAGAGATCAAGCTTGGAAATACTATTTGATTTACAAAGACCTCTTATATGGTGGCACAATAGATTTGGGTGTCAATGCCAAGGCCAGGATTGAGTAATACTTCCCCAATCTCCTTGCTCGTTAGTTTGGTTTAGCCTAAGGCATTCCCTATCCATTTATCCTTCCAACTTGAAATCAACCTTCGAACCATGGGCCAGTACATTCCATACCCTTCTCAATAATTTTAATGATATACGATCCACTTTTATGTTCTTCTCTTCTGTAGCTATCCCCAACAACTATCTTCATTTTACCATTAGTAAAAAAAATTACTATGGGACCATAACCAGTGAATCCCATGAGTTAATCATCACCCGACTCTCCTAGTACTTCTTCCAAAGTGGAGAAGCCTATGGTCGAGAAGAGGAAAATAATGAGCAAATATACTAAAAAGTCGACTACACCTTAGTTGATAGTCCCACAGGCTACCCCACTCAAGCCCGATGTGAAGAGTCTCGAACACGAGACCTCCTGCTCTGATACTAATTTGATGTAGACAAATAACCACTTACTCTAAAATCTCAAACTTATAGAGCATGACCAATCAATCCCATTATCTCATATTGCAGGCCCCACATCTCATGGGTTAGGACCTCGGCCGAACCCCCTCGTGGGCCCCACATCATATGGGTACCACCTCACACGAGCCACCTGCCTCACATAGGCTGCTCACCCCAAGTGTGCCCCTGCATCCCACTGGCCACCCCACTTGAGCCCGGTGTGAAATTGCCTCTGCATTATGGATGAGTTTAATTACAGTTCATGGTGATTGCATCTCCAAACTCGATGGTCTGCCCTTCCAACATCTTAGGGTTTCAACCTGGAGAAGCTTTTATTGTCCATAATGTGGAGAATTTGGTTCCCCCGTTCGAGGTATTGCTTATGATACAAGATTTTTATCTTATGCCCTGCTCGGTATATGCCTAAAAAAGAAGTCTTGTTTTAGTTAACACTGTATTAGAGATAGTGATCTTTTACATCATTATTGTTATCACGAGCTCATTATGCATTAGAGATGAAGATCTCTATTAACACAATTACGATTAATTAAAATGAGATGAAATTGTATTTAGTTGCCTACCAAATAGGGGCTTAACATTTTATTTAATATGTACTTGAAAATGCCACCAAATTGACAAATTTCCACATAGGCCTTCAAAATTCTTAACTAGCATTAGCTTTCTTTCCTTTTTTTTTTTCCTTTTTTTTTTCTTTTGTTTTTTTTTTTGTAGAATGGTCCCATGGAAACTAATGTGGGACTTGAGTTTGTTATAAATCTCTTGAGGCTAGTTTTCTCTCTCTCACGCACGCACATATGTGCACATGCACATGCTAATGGAATTTACACTAGCTTATAGCTAGACAGGCTAAAGGTGATTGTGTGGAGCCATTTGTTGAACTTCTGCTAAGCTACCATGAGAATAAGTGACCTTAAATAGCTGGTGCAAGGCAATGATGATGATGAAATGCACGTGAAGTTTGCTAAGTTTAGATGCATTTCTAAGGAAGCCCCTCTACATGCTTTGACATGTGCCAACATGGTATGCGGCTGCTAGACTCGAGTTGTACCTTACGTGGGTCACAGATGCACTGCTGAAAAGGTTTACACTGGTTGAAATATCAGGTGGGACACAAATTTCAAGCCAAGTGTGTGGCCAGAAAAAATTGGCCAACTTCTCATTAGACATCCATTTTTTATTGTATTTTAAAATTTTAATATCATGGATCATCCCATGATTGGAAACACCTTAAATTTTGGACCAAGAAACTATTGGTGTCAGATGCCTTCAATCTGACAATTCACTGTTCAATGACATCGAACCGACTTCGATGTCATCGAAGTCGGTCGATGCCAACGAGTTTTTTTTTTGGGATTTTTAGCCCCGGTCGCCGGATTGTTTTTGTATTTTTCGATGACATTAAAGGTACTTCGATGTCATTAAAGGTTTACGCAGATTCGTTTGTGAAAGCACAGATCAAGAAACTGTTGGTGTCAGATGCCTTCAATCTGACAATTCACTGTTCGTTGACATCGAACCGACTTTAATGTCATTGAAGCCGGTTAATGTGATCGATGCTAGTTCGATGACATTGAAGCCGGTCGATGCCATCGAGTCTTTCAAGATTTTTAGCCTTGGTCGCTTGACCATTTTTGTCATTTTTCGATGACATCAAAGCTAGTTCGATTTCATCGAAGGTTTACGCAGATTTGTTTGCGAAAATGTAAATTCTGCGATTTTCGTTTCCTATTCCATTTTGGTTCCTTTTTAAAACTATAAAAAGGGTTGTATACAGGACTGTGATGTATTCTAAGGCATTCTAAGTTTTCTAAAAGGGTTCTAGGGTTTCTAAAAGGGGGCTCTAGGGTTTTAAGGGGTGAGAAAGGTGAGGTTTGAGGATTGCTCAAGCTAGGTAAGTCCTTTATCTTTGTAATCTCTGTGTTTCTTGTAATTGCTTGGTGCTCTTGGATTGCTGTCCTAGATCTATCTCTATATGATTCCACAACACAAATCTCAACAAGTGGTATCAGAGCAATCGTTAGGGCACAGATTTGAATCTGTAAGATTAGCATTAACGGGAAACGCCAAGTTTGATATTGAGAAGTACTCGGGCAAAAATAATTTTGAGTTATGGAAGATTAAGATGATTAGTCTATTAACCAAGCAAGGCGAAGTTAAAGCTCTTGAGGAGTAGAAATCAACTATGAAGGATGAAGAATAGGAGACTCTTGATAGTAATGCTTCTCACGGATGAGGTTCTCTACAATGTCATAGGGAGAAATTTATGGCTAAGTTATGGGAGAAGTTAGAGGATGTTTATGCGAAAAAATTCACAAAAAATTGCCTACACTTAAAGCTACAATAGTATAACTTCAGGATAGCAAAGGGTAGAGATCTTAAGGCCAACATCAACAACTTTATTAAATTAGTATGCAAATTGCTAGATATGGAGGAAGTGATTAAAGATGAGGGACAAGCATGTATGTTGTTGAATTCTCTTTCGGCACCGTATAAGTCATTCAAGGACACGATGTGCACCGTAAATAAAACCCTGAGTGTCGACACCATTATCTCAACTCTTCAAGGGAAGGCCATGAGAAAGGTTAACAGTGACATGAGGACATTTTCCAATGCACTGATTAAGAGGGGTAAGAATTCTAAACAAAGTACAAGATCTTCAAGCTCTAGATCCAAATCTAAAGGTAAGGGAAAATGTTAGTTAAAGTGCTGCAACTGTGGGATGGAAGGACACATGAAGAAGGATTGTGTAAATCCTAAATCTAAGAGAGAAAAATCTGAGGCTTCGTATAGGGAGGCCAACACTACTACGTCAGATGGATCGAGTGGATGTGATAGTGATGTCTTATCTGTGTCTATGATTAGACATCCATATGATAATTGTAGGGGCGAGTGGATTCTAGACACAGGGGCATCCTTTCACATGACTCCTCATCGAAGTTGGTTCACCATCTAAAGGGAGTGTGATGGTGGATAAGTATTTATGGGCAATGATAATGCCTTGTAACGACCTTGGAAATTTTTGTGCTAATCTTTCCTTAAGTAGTTGTTTTTGAGGTAATTAGCGCTACACTCGATTGCTTGTGAAATTCACATCAATCACTTTAAATTGTATCTGCATGGCTCTAAACTTGTAGATTAGTTAGCGCTACGTTACTCTGAAATCTGAGATCCATCGCTAAATCCAGTTGTTCTGGAGAATTTTTGGAAGATCTGGATCGGACCTGGACCGCGCGTCGAAAGTCCGATAGCGATGATCTTAGGCTGTTGCAGTCACCGAGTTGGGCTTGACCATCACCTCGAAAATCAAGTCCATGTGATGTTCTGGGTCGATTTGTTTGAGTTCGGAGTGAAGAGTGTGAGAACGGTTGGAATTTATTAAGTTTTTATGAAATCTGAGTCGTGTCGCTTGCGCGACGATTTTAAGCTATCTGACCGTTGGATTCTGACCCAATTTCACTCTCTGATCAGGGAAGGTGGCCCAGGCATATCTTAGTGCTTGTGGACCTGATCGAGATTCTGTGACCGTTGAATTGAGTGTGGTCCGCCACGGCTGATCTGAAGAGCCGGTCGGTATGAAAACTCAGCCTGACCTAGATTCATGGTCAGTGAGCTTAAGTCCGACCTTTCGTGGTTATAGGCCCACCAGAAGTGCTTCGTTGGATCAAGAGAGGCTTACTTTGGTTATAACCTAAGTATACCTTGGCCTTGGGGTTATTTCCATCATTTTGAGGCCTATTTATAGTCCTTAAACCCTAGCTCTCTTTTCCATACGAATTTTCTCTAACCCTAGCTTGGAAAGAGAGTGGAAAAGAGAGAGATAGTGAGAGAGAAGTTGGTGAATCATCTTGGATTCTTTCTTGTTCTTCTTCATCTTTGAACCTTCACTTTGAATCATTATTCTGACGGTTCTGAGTTCATTTTGGGGTAAGTTAATCTAACCCTAATCTGTGTTAGAGCTTAGATTAGTCTTGGTGTTGTTGTATCTCATTTCTATCCTTGTTTTAGGGTATTCTATCACCGTTGACGAAGACAACTCGTCTAAATCAGTTTGGTGTTTCTTTCCTTGCTTAAGGTGTGGACTTTAAGTGTATAGGTTATGGTTGTCAAGGCTTTCAATGCCAGTTAATGATTTATTCTTGCTATGAATGAGATTTTGCATGCCAAATGTTGTGTTTACGTTGCTTTCCTGATATGCATGTGTAATATTGAGATTTGTGTATTCTATGTGTATGTATAAAGTACCGTATACGTATAAAATATGCACTTGTGTTTGCCATGATTATTTGTCATGTATGTATGTTAGATGTATGTGTGATGACTCCTTGGTAAAAGGAATTGTCCAAATGCATGTATTTCAACATACGTCATGTATGTTGTGCCATGTATTATAAGTGTTTGTAGAAATGCCTGAATGATCTAAAGTGTAACTTATTACACTAATTGCGGGCGTTGAGAAGTGATTCTCAACACTTCTATTGATGCGCATGATTTCCTTTATGCAAGTTACATTCCATGTTATTTAAATTCAAGTATTTCTTATGCTTACGTTTATGTTAAGTTGATATTCTTCAGATGCGTATATACCATGATTTAAGTTGTTGTTCCATTACTGTTTTACATTCAACATAAATATCTGTTGTAGTGTAAAGTGTGTGGGACTATGCATTAGTCCAGGAAATTGGTAATCGACCCTATGTTCGTGGTTGAAGTTGCTTTCGCCCGTAGGACGTATTAGACGAACCCGAGCCATATTAGAGTTGTCGGCAGTGGTTTGGCCACGCGGAGTGTTTGCGCACTCTATGTCGTTCAATTCAACGTGCGCTCGTGCTAGTCGAGTTCGTCAAGTAACCCGATTGTCCGATGTATGTTCACCATGTATGGACGCTACTGCTTGAATCTAGGGTACCGAACTTACCAGTGAAATCCTAATAACCATGGTACCTCGATCCGCTACGACTCATGAGCCGGACATGGTGGTATTGGACACCGTGGTCGAGCTGTCGGCCTATGCTGGGGTGACGAGCCTCCCCGTAGTGACCAGTGAGCAACTAAACTAGTGAGCCGATTATGGTGGTATGGGATACTATATTCGTGCTGTCGGCCTACATTGATTGGTGACGAGCCCTTTGTAGTGACCTCGAGCATACCTGGATATCGCAATGAGGCGATGAGCCGAACTGTGGTAGTAAAGGCATGAAAGGCGTGCATTGATTGGTGACGAGCCCTTTACTACGACCTCAAACATATGATCGTATGAGATGTCTAGGATTGACGACCCTAGTATGGATCACTGTTTGGATGGTGATATGAGGAAGGTATCTTAGCTTCCCAAACCTGCTGTGTGGAAATAGACTAATAACAACTTGGTAATCATATCCATGCACCGCATTTGCATGTGCATTGTAGATGTGGTGCACTTTGAGGCGATGTCATGCGTAACGTAAGATGAAGACGCTGAGGGTGTACGCGTGAGGAAACGCATCATTTTGCATACATCCTTGCATTAACAAGAGTACTTAGGATTTATTTAATTGTTCTGCTTTATCATTACTGTTTGATTGAACTGATAACATGTTAACCAGTGCCTTATTGTTCCACTGAGTTGATCACTCACTCCCACGTTCTGGGGCGGTGTTAAACACCCACCAGACTCTGTCTTAGGTTCTGATGTTGCAGATGTGGATGCGACTTCTGAGGCAGAGCGGGAGATGGATGATGATGAGGCTGCCTTCTCTTATATGCAATTTTCAGACGGGTTCTAGCGAGCCTTGGTCTGATGCGCGGGATGTTGGGATTATTTTTGAGAATTTAAATGATGTAACTTGATACTTATAATTTTGTTAAATAACACTTTCATACGACCTGGCTTGTATATGTACTTCAGGGATTTACACTTGTACACATATTTTTCTATAAGTCTTCCGCTTGCTTTATTCACTTATCCCTGAATTATATCTGTGCTTTGGCTTAATCTATTCCATGTTTTATGCACTAATACAGTCAACATACATCCATCATTAAATATGTTTCATACGTGATGTTTTGGAACTCGGGTGTTGAGTTATGCTCGACCCCCGAATTTCAGGGCGTTACATGCCTGCAATGTTGTAGTTGTTGGTACGATACGCTTCAAGATGTTTGGTGGGACAGATAGTACCCTGACTGAGGTGAGGCATGTTCCTGACATGAAGAAGAGTCTAATTTCTCTCGGTGCACTTGAGGCTATAGGGTGTAACTTCATGAGTATTTATGGTGCCCTTAAAGTATCTAAGGGGGCATGTGTAATGATGAAAGTGCAATGACCCGGTAATCTTTACAGGTTGATAGGGAGCACTTCAACAGGTGGAGATGCAGTGGGTATAGTGGATTCCACTTCTGCACGTGTGGCATGCTGGGCATGGCCACATGAGTAGGCAGTGCATGAAGGCCAAGACGGATGGACAGAGATACAGAGCAAGATATCGACAAGGTATATGGACGACTCCTATATCGCATATGCTCTCATTACTGACGAGAGGGATCCATCTAGTATTCAGATGGCTCTGGGTGAGCCTGGTGCTGAGAAGCAGAAGGTGACTATGGATGATGTGATGGACTCATTATACCAGATCGACACATGAGAGTTGGTGGAGCTTCTAGTGGGCCGGAAAGTAGTTGGATGCAAGTAGATCAATAAGAGGATACAACATAGATACAGAGCGAGGCTGGTAGTGTAGGGTTATGCTCAGAGAGAAGGGATAGACTTCTCAGAGATATTCGCATCAACAGTATAGCAGATGTCTATTAGATTCGTATTAACACTGGTTACCCAATGCGATCTCGAGCTGGAATAGATGGATGAAGAGACTGCACTTTTACATGAGAAATTGGAAGAGCGGTTTTTCATGAAGTAACCAGAGCAGTTCGAAGTTTAAAGGGTAGAGAAAAAGTTTACAGGAGGTCATTGTACGACTTGTCGCCTAGGCAGTAGTATAAAATTTGATTCCTTCATGGTAAGTCAGTAATTATATGTTGATAACATGTAGATCACAAATCATGACATATCTGAAATTAATGTACTAAAGACTCAGTTAAGTGGGACATTCAAGATGAAGGATCGGGGGGGGGGGGTAAGCAAAAATGGTTCTCGGCATAAATATTCATAGTGACAGGAAGAGGAGAAGGCTTTGGTTATCTTAGACAGAACCTTGAGTAGGTATTGATCAAGTATGCGATGGACCAGGTAAAGTCGGTGAGTGTTCCTTACACTGCTCACTTTAAGTTTTACTTAGGACATGTCCCAAAACCAATGAGGAAAAGCAGGATATGTCTCATGAGGCTTATTTGAATGGAGTTGGCAATGCATGCCATGGTCTGTATTAGACCGGTTATTTCACAAGCAATCGGTGTTGTGAGAAAATACCCCGGCAAGCAACATTAGGAGGTAGGGCGATGGTTACTTCGATACATACGATGTACAGAAGACTACATCTTATTTTTTCAGAAGACATGAGCAAAGGTGGTAGGGCATGTGGGTTCAGACCCAGCAGACATGCTCATAAATCGTTCCTTTAGTGAAGTTCAAGTTCTATGCAACTTCTCTGAGCTTGACGATGGCGTAAAAGAAGAACAAAGTGTGCACGAGAAACGTTGATGAAGGTATGATGAATTATAGAGATAAGAGAAGAGAGCAAGGAGCCACGTTTGAAGATTAAAGACATGGTAGAGATTATTGGTGTTAGATGTTTTTAATCTGACAATTCACTGTTCGATGACATCAAACCAGCTTCGATGTCGTCGAAGCCAGTTCGATGACATCGAAGCCGGTTGATGCCATCGAGCGTTTTTTGAGATTTTTAGCCTCAGTCGCTGATATGTTTTTGTCATTTTTCGATGACATCGAAGGTAGTTCAACATCATCGAAGGTTTACATAGATTCGTTTGCGGAAATGCAAATTCTGTGATTTTTATTTCCTATTCTGTTTTGGTTCCTTTTTAAAGCTATAAAAAGGGTTGTATACGGGACTGGGATGTATTATAAGGCATTCTAAGTTTTCTAAAAGGGTTCTAGGGTTTCTAAAAGGGGGCTCTAGGGTTTAAAGGGGTGGGAAAGATGAGGTTTAAGGATTGCTCAAGTCGGGTAAGTCCTCTATCTTTATAATATGTGCTTTCATAGTGAAATTTTTTATCGTTTTGTGACGCGATTTTTTCTTGTAACGGTTTTCCATATGAAATCTTTGTGTTTCTTATGATTGCTTGGTGCTTTTGGATTGCTATCCTAGATCCATCTCTGTGTGATTTCATAGCACAAATCCTAACAGAAACATCATGACTCATCCTTTCTTATTCCTATTGTCCAGGTATTCTCAAGTTGAGTATAACTTAGGATGAAAAAAGTGTTTACCCTATTCCTACAACACTTAACCTCATTAAAAATTTTCTACAGGTGAAAGCTTTATTCTGCACTACTTAGAATGAGATAAAGCACTATATTTGCTATCATGAAAACCTTAGGTAGATTGTGTTTTGTTTGCTAGCATTATTGTATTCCTTTTCTTTGTATGAATTTTCATTTAACTTCTTTTTGTTAAAGATGGTATGAAGTGTGCTCTCTGAGAATAGCAAGGTACCAACTAGTCCATCTCTAGAAAACAAGAGGTACCAACAATGCCTCCTCAAGGACAAAGCGGACCCCTCGATCCCATGCAATTTCATCTAGTAGGGCGCTGGAGGCTTTGGGCATTTCATGGTAGCCCCAGCCAATGAAGCCGGCCTAGGTGATTGCCTAGACCAAACCTCCACATGTCACGCCCTAAACTCGGGAACCAGGCTCACAAAATTCCCGATCACCGAATCGGATGCCGACAGCCTCCGTAGTACCCCATTCTCAGTTCCCAGTGCCCATTCTCCAAGTTCCGATCCTGGGATGCTACAAGGAGGATTTTCAATATCAGTTTGATTTGTAATAAGCATAACCAAAGGCATAACCCACAAACAACAACCAAAACCTCCATCATATTTTTACTATGATAAAAAACTTTATAAGTAAAGGAAAATACAATGATGATAGACAAAAGCTCCAAGCTGATCTGAAAAGCACTCCTGCCTCAGTGCTACTACGATCCAACGTCACCTGCATACAACGGTCGTGCATAAGCTTATAGAAAGCTTAGAGGGTAGTGTAAGTGTCTGCATAAGGTAGTAATACAATTAGGCAGTATCAGAGTAATGTAGAATATGTTGATTAATCCATAAATGCTATTAGCCATACCAAGGCCATACGGTGCAATAATGTCAGCCGTATCAAGGCCATGCGATGCGAGATGCAACTCAAGCATACAAATCCTCATCTAAGTCCATATATCAATACAGTTCAACTCTGGAATATCACCGGGGTCTAGTACACTCCGAACCAGATTGCCGCCCCATTGCACGCAATAAGGTGAGTGGAAGAGACCTCACTATCGGCCTATCAATATCGGGCTCGGCTCGTCGATAGCGGACCCATTTCTCAAGCTGGTGAAACTCAGCCTAGCTTTGCCCCCTCCTCTCGGGCGAGTAAGGACGCACCCCCTAGTGAAAAGTGCGGCCTTCTGGTAATTGGCACTCAGTGCTCATACACCCACTCGATCTAGACATTGGAGCAATCTCCTGGTACCATAAGGGTTTAGGGACTTTCACCTAAGGATATCTATAATACCCCATGTAGAACAAGATTTCCAGTATCCAATCCTGTCAACCACGATACACCTGTGGAGGCTACGACCCTGATGTCGCTAAGGCGTACAGTACCATATCACACAATGCGAATGCATGAATCACACTATCCAGTCATGCAGCAATCCTGCTCGTATCGTGTGCTTATGTAGGGCAACACCGCCTATTCGGGAGCCCCTAAACAATCTGCCCGAATGCATATGCTATGATCAGTCACTTCTCATATCAAGCATACATATGATGCGTATGATCATGAATCATGGAACTATACTAAACATGTTATATGGTGATGGATGTTGTTTATAACGAAGATGGGCCTAGACGACCTACAAGTATGTGCCTAATAATGGGCCCTAAGGAGAATTATAATGCAGACATTTAACCAACATTATTCTTACAATGTGGATGTCAAACTAACATTGCTCCTAAGGTACGACCATCATAAACATCATTACACAAACCATGGTAGAGTTGTACATTGTAATGGACTTGTGTACATCCAATTAGGCCTCGACCCATGGACCTTAGATACAACAAATGGGCCGCATCACATGGGCCTTATGTATATTAGGCGGGCCTTAATGGATGGGCCATAACTACATCAAGATGGGCCTAATCATATGGGCCTCATATATATCAGGGTGGGCCTCAACAACGAGCCCTGTATATCACATGGCCTAACCAACTGGGCCCCAAGTACATCACATCGAGCTTAGTCAAATGGGCTAAATCAATGGGCCGATTTAAATGGGCCGAGTCAAATGGGCCAAATGTATATCAAATTGGGCCCACCCTTATGTATTTGAGATCTGACCTATTCATAAGTTATTATGGAGATAGATGAAATGAAAAATAATTATCAACCTAATTGGAAACTACCATTACCCTTAAAAGTTGAACGATAGGTGTCACAGTCCACTATTTAAATGGTGGGGTCCACTTGAGCTTTAGATCTAACCCATCCTTTTGCTCATGCCATGAAAATGATATGTCAATATGGTTGAACGGTTTGGATACAAAGTAGGCATCATGGTGGGCCCCACCGTTCAAATAGTGAACGGTGTAGATAAGGCACATACATCGTTAGGGCCCATGCTAGAGGGATGAAACACACATATCTAGGGTGGGTCCCACCGTCAGAACAAATACACACGTGCATCATAGTGGGACCCACAGAGCTCTGGATGTTAAGGGAGAGAGAGAGAGAGCAGCATGTGGCTGCTTTTTTTAACTTTTTCTTTACCTTCTTCTTCTTTTTTTTCCTTTTTCTTTCCTGTAACAAAACAGTGGAGGGTCCCACGTAGGGCCCACCCTCATGTATTATATATAAACTGGAAGACCCCTATCCTAGACCGTATTGATCCGTAGGTTTCCGCGATCTTTCGGTCGAATTTCGGCAACCTTCGACCCTTACCCGGTATTTGTGTATGACCCTGATTCACAGGCCATCAACCCGAGTCGACTCAACCCAAGACTTGTACCTTAGCGACCGTGCCGTTGCTACAACTCGTGCGCCGATCCGATACTCTGGCCAAGAGATGTGGGCCAGCGTTCGGTACGAGGAAAACACCGCACGTGCGAATTCCGAGAGAATTTCTATGACTTGTCACATCAATCAATCCCATCATGTCAAGTACATGTCAAGTACACATCACCTTTCACCTATTCCCAAGCAACCCCCTAAAGTCAAAAAGTCTCTTACACACCCATGCCTTTCTTACACCAAGCAACCACAAAAGTCAAAAAGCTCTTACACACATCACCCACCACATCCATCATCCATCACCCATCTTTCACTCTCTCTTTACAACCCTCTCTCTCATTTTCATTTCTCAAAACTCTCTTTCCCAAGCAAGAAAACACCACACGTCCAAGCCTCTCCAAGCCCTCCCAAGCAACAAGTGTGGCCCACCTTTCTTACCTTTTCATCTCCCATCTCAACCATCCGAACCTCATCTCCTCCGTTGGAATCGAAGCTAAGGAGCAAAGGAAGCCAAGTGAGCAAGAAGAAAGCGGTGGGTGATCTTAGATTTTATTTTTCATTCCTTTTTTTAATTTAAGGGTCCATGTATGTGGGACCCACCTTGATGTATGTTGGTATGCAAGAGGGGCCCATGGTGGCGGGGCCCCTCCATCCTTACCGATGTCTCTCTCTCTCTCTTTCTCTCTCTCTCTCTCTCTCTCTCTCTCTCTCTCTCTCTTTCTTTCTCTCTCTCTCTTTCTATGATCATGGCCCACCTATAAAGTGTGTATTTCATCCATGCCACTTACCGGTGGACCCCTTCCATATGTGACACACCATGATGTTTATATGTGATCCCAACCATCCTTAGGGCGGCCACCTTGACGTGGCTAACGGTGGGACATGGCTGTCAGTGAAGTGTGATCTGACGTGTGCCCCATAGCTCACATGGTGGACTGAGTGAAAGGTGCCTCGTTTCAACGCTAGAATCACCCAACACTTAGCTCAACTGGTAGGCTAAATGAGGATGCCTCGTTACAGCACCTGAGATCTTGGTATTGAACCTGTGGAGGTGGCTAGCATGGTGTGTTTGTACTGACATGAGTGTGACCTGACGGTGGGGTCCATGGCACCCATCCACACCGTCCACCCTATTCCTTGGCTCATTTTAGGCGTTGAGCTGAAAAATGAGGCCAATCGGATGATCAAGCGGGCCATACCATAGAAAACTATGTTTACTACCGTTCAAAGCTATTAGGACCCACCTTACTGTATCTACACACCAAACATACCGTATATTGGACTTTTTTAGTCTGTTTTGAGCCTTAGAATTCATTGGACAGAGTGGATTCTCAAGAAGCGAGCCCCTCATGTAAAATTCTTTAAAAAAAAAGAGACACAGCAGCAACAAGCGCTGCTGCTGTCAGAAGGCAGCAGGTGCTGCCTGCGCTGTAGGTAGGCGGGTGGAAGGCAGGGACCCACGACCCTTGCCGTGGGCCCCACCATGATGCATTTTTGATATCCACACCGTTCATCTGGTGGGCCACTCCCTGAAGTGGACCCACCCCAAAGATCAGCCTGATCTAGAGCTCAGGTGGCACGCATCACAGGAAATAGTGATGATGAACGTCTACCATTAAAACCCTTTTCTGGGTCAAAGAAGCTTTGGATCATTATAAAATTTATTTTTCCCCATGCTTTCAGGGACCGTGTGACTTGATCAACGGGTTGGAATGCGAACAAACATTATGGTGGGCCTCATGTGGAACCCACCATTGATGTATGTGTTTCACTCATACCGTCCACGACTGTGGACAGTGGAAGCCACCACGATGTTTGTGTTTTCATCGCACCGTCCAGTGCTAGACGGTCGAACCCCAATGATGCATGTGTTCTCTCCATGCTGTCCATTTATATGGGACCCACCATGGTACATGTGTTGCATCCAAACCATTCAGCTATTTTGAAAGCTCATTTCATGGTATGAGCTCTAGAATGAGCCAGATCCATGGTTCAAGTGGATCCCCACAGCTAAAAAATAGTGGAGACAATGTCATCCACCGTTCAAACCCCTAAGGGCCACGGTAATTTCCAATTGTTTTCATTTCATCTATCTTTATGATAACTTATGGATATGTCGGATCTCAAACACATAAGGGTGGGCCCGATTTAATATACATTTGGTTCATTTGACTCGGCCCACTGATTCGGCCCATTTGACTAGGCCAATGTGATCTACTTAGGGCCCAGTTGGTTAGGCAGATGTGATATACGAGGCTCGTTGACTCGGCCCACTGATTCGGCCCATTTGACTAGGCCAATGTGATCTACTTAGGGCCCAGTTGGTTAGGCAGATGTGATATACGAGGCTCGTTGTTGAGGCCCACCTTGATATATATGAGGCCCATATGATTAGGCCCATCTTGATGTAGTTACGACCCATCCATTGAGGCCCACCTGATATACATAAGGCCCATGTGATGCGGCCCATTTGTTGTATCTAAGGCCCATGGGTCGATGCCCACTTGGATGTACATAAGTCCATTGCAATGTGTGACCCTACCATGGTTTGTGTAATGATATTTATGACGGTCGTACCTTGGGAACAATGTTGGTTTGACGTCCACATTGTAAGAATAATGTTGGTTAAATGTCCGCATTATAATTCTCCCTAGGGCCTATTATTAGGCCCATACTTGTAAGCCGTCTAGGCCCATCTTCATTATGAATAGCATCCATTACCATATAACATGTTTAGTATTATTACATGATTCATGATCATACGCATCATATGTATGCTTGATATGAGAAGTGACTGATCATAGCATATGCCTTCGGGCAGATTGTTTAGGGGCTCCTGAATGAGCAGTGTTGCCCTACTGAGTGCAAGATACGCGCTGAATTGCTACATGACTGGATAGTGTGATTCATGCATTCGCATTGTATGATATGGTACTGTATGCCCTAGTGACATCAGGGCCGTAGCCTCCACGGGGTGCTATAGATATCCTTGGGTGAAATCTCTAAACCCTTATGGTACTAAGAGGTTGCTCCAACGTCTAGACCGAGTGGGTGCATGAGCGCCGAGTGCCGATTACCAGACGGTCGCGCTTTCCACTGTGTCGTGGTCAGTTAGAAGGGGGTGCGGCCTTACCCGCCCGAGTGGAGGGGACAAAGCTAGGCTGAGTTTGACTAGCTCAAGGAATGGGTCCACTATCGATGGACCGAGCCCGATATTGGCAAGAGGATAGTGAGGTCTTTTCCACTCACCTTATTATGTGTGATGGGGCGGCAATCTGACTTGGAGTATACTAGACCCTAGTGATATTCCAGATTTGAGCTCTAATGATATGTGGACTTAGATGAGGATTCGCATGCTTGAGTTGCATTTCGCACTGCATGGCCTTGATATGGCTGACATCATCCATGCCCCGGATCCAATAACCTTGGTACGGCTCATGGCATTCATGGATTCATCAGCATATTCCGCATTACTCTGATACTGCATAACTACTACCTTGCGCACACACTTTCATCGTCCTCTAAGCTTTCTATAAGCTTATGGATGACCGTTGCGTGCAGGTAGCGTTGGCTCGCAGCAGCACTGAGGCAGGAGCGCTTAGCAGATCATTTTGGAGTTTTTGTTCATCATCATTATATTTTCCTTTATGCTCATTGTACTTATAAAGTTTTTTTATCATAGTGGAAATGTGATGGAGTTTTTGGTTGTTGTTTGTGGGTTATGCCTTTGGTTATGCTTATTACGAATCAAACTGATGAGGAAAATCCTCCTCATAGCATCTCAGGATCGGAACTTGGCGAATGGGCGCTGGGAGCCAAGAATGGGGTTCTATAATATGGTTGCTGTCAGCTTTAAGCATATATATAAAATATATGATTTATTTATAAGACTAGCTACTATTGTGTAGCTTTTAAGCATTTAAAGGGAGAGGTGGGTCCCACGTAGGGCCCACCATCTCATATATATGATATATAAATATATATATATATACACTATATACTATATATATATATATATATATATATTATATTATATAGAACAGCCATGTCCAGGCCATCCACGGCCTGGATAGTCATGTGGATCAAGGGGTGGCCCCACACGTGGGGTGTGTCCCACCGTCAG
This sequence comes from Magnolia sinica, assembly GCF_029962835.1. Lineage (NCBI taxonomy): Eukaryota > Viridiplantae > Streptophyta > Magnoliopsida > Magnoliales > Magnoliaceae > Magnolia > Magnolia sinica. Next base: position 62,189,794 of record NC_080581.1, read on the forward strand.
ATGGACGGTGGTCACAATACATGCATCATGGTGGGGCCATCTTATACGAATGGATAGCGTGGATACAACACATACAGTGGTGTGGCCCACCGGAATGGATGGGCACCCATGCCCGTACACCCATGTCAGTCACCTTCACAGGATCGATACTAAGACCTTAAGTGTTGAAACGAGGCATCTTTCACTCGATCCGCCACCTAAGCTATGGACTGGGTGGGTCCTAGCGTTGAAACGGGGTATCTCTCACTCCGTCTACCACATGAGCTATGGATGGGTCCCACCATCCTTGGACGGTGGATGCACCACACTTGTGTGAGGGTGTGGCCTACCAAAATGGATGGATGATGTGGGTGGGTCCCATGGACCCCACCGCCTACACACACTTCACGACAGTACACACCCCATGTCAGTGCACCCACTGTCATTCCACACTACCATTGTTGTCACGCCCCAAACCCAGAAATCGGATTCACAGGAATCACGATCGCCGAGTCCGGTGCTGACAGCCTCCGTAGTACCCCATTCTCGGCTCCTAGCGTCCATGTACCAGATTCCGATCTTGGGATCTTACAAGGAGGATTTTATTTATTTTTATTATTATTTACATTTAACTCATAATAAGCATAACCATAAGATTACCCAATTCACAAAAGCAACATCATCATCACATATCCACTAATATAATCATTTGAGTACAATGCTGAAAGGGAAATACATAAATCGAAATCAAAGCTCCAGAAGACAACTGCACGCTCCAAGCTCAACGTTGCTGCAACCTAATAGCACCTGCACGCATCTATCGTGCATAAGCTTATAGAAAGCTTAGAGGGTGGTGAAAGTGTGTGCACAAGGTAAGTGCCAAGTAAGCAATATCAGAGTAATCAGAGTAAGCGAAAATACTGAGAGTCAAACAATATCAGAATACGCAATACAGATCAACTATACAAATGAGGAACAATATCAGAATGCGCGGTACAAATCAACTATACAATGAGAAACAATATCAGAATATGCGGTACAGATCAACTATACAAATGAGGAACAATATCAGAATGCGCGGTACAAATCAACTATACAATGAGAAACAATATCAGAATATGCAGTACAGATCAACTATACAAATAAGGAGTCATAAAGAGTCAAATATCAGATGCTGTATCTAAACTATATAAATACAGAAACATAGGTAACAAAAGAAAATGCCATATGCCGCGGATGTAATGCAATATGCGGTGCGAATGGAATGACCATGCTGGAGTGTGAAGTCGGGATGATAGTACGTAGTATCGCAGGTTATGGGGTCCATCACAAGGGACTTCTATCCAAACTAGTCCCATACCTAAATTTGGATAGTCAGACTCGATGTGGTAAACTCCTGATCTCAGGTTAGTCACGCGCCCCAACCGAAATCCTGGCCATTGCGAATGTACACATAACAAATAGTTGCGCACCATCAGCCCAAGTGGATAGTGAATGAATGAATAAATGAGTATGCAATTCCTGCTCAATAAGTCCACATATCAGTATGGTTCCTCTCTGGGGAAATCACCGGGGTCTATTACACTCCAAACCAGATTGCCGCCCCATCGCGCGCAACAAGGTGAGTGGAAGAGACCTCACTATCTGCCTGCCAATATCGGGCCCGGCTCGTCGATAGCGGACCCATTCCTCGAGCTGGTCAAACTCAGCCTAGTATTGCCCCCTCCTCTCGGGCAGGTAAGGCCGTACCCCCTTCCAACCGACCACGACACAGTGGGAGACGCGGCCCAACGGTATACGGCCCTCATGCGCTCATGCATCCACTCGGTCTAGACGTTGGAGCAACCTCTGAAACCAAGAGGGTTTAGGGACTTTCACCCAGGGATATCTATAGCACCCTATGTAAAACAGATTTTCGGTGCCCCATCTGGCCACCCACAATATGCCTGTGGAGGCTACAGCCCTGATGTCGCTAGGGCACACAATGCAAGATGCATGAGTCATACAATCTAGTTATGCATCAACCCTGCGCATACCGTGCGCTCATGTGAGACAACCTCCTCCTATTAGGGAGTCTCATAACAATCTGCCTAATGAAATATGCAATGGTCAACCACATCTCATAACAAACATGCAGATGATGCGTATGGGCATGTATCATGATGCTATGTAGTCACATACTCATAATCGGTATCAATGACCGGCATCGACAATCAATCTCGACAATGTGGACATTTAACCAGCATTGCCCTCAAGGAATGGCCCACATAAAGCCTAATATATAGTAGACTCATGACCTCACACAAGGACCTAATATGCAACACCATGGGCTTTACTCAAGGGCCACATATACACAACAGGTGGGTCCTGCTCATGGGCTTCGAATACATGACATGTGGGCCCTACACATGGGTCACGAATACATCAAATGCGTCATACATCATGAGCCTAATACATATTACAATGGTCTTGCCCATAGGCCACGAATACACCACATTGGGCCTTACCCATGGGCCATGAATACATCACAGTAGGCCTCAACTACGGTTCGCATATACATCATATAGGTCTCGACGATCGGAATCGACACTCAGAATCGGCCTCAACAATCGGAGTCGGCCTATACAATCGACCTCGACAATTGGAATCGGCTTCGATACTCGGCCTCGACAATCGGGATCGATCGATAATCAGAATCGGTAAATCGGTCACGACAATCAGATCGATCGATAATCAGAATCGGCAAATCGGTCACGACAATCGGGTCGATCGATAATCAGAATCGGCAAATAGATCACGACAATAAGGATCGATCGATAATCAAAGTCGGCAAATCGGTCACGACAATCGGATCGATCGATAATCAAAGTCGGCAAATCGGTCACGACAATCGGATCGATCGATAATCAGAATCGACAAATCGGTCATAATAATCGGATCGATAGGTAATCAAAATCGGCAAATCGGTCACGACAATCGGGTCGATCGATAATCAAAATCGGCAAATCGGTCACGACAATCGAATCGATCGATAATCAAAATCGACAAATCGATCACAACAATTGGGATTAATTGATAATCACAGTCGGTAAATCGGCCACGACAATCGGGATCGATCGATAACCAGAGTCGGCAAATCGGGATCGATAATCAGAATCGGCAAATCGATCACGACAATCGAGATCGATCGATAATCAGAATCAGAAAATCGATCATAATAATCGGATCGATAGGTAATCAAAATCGGCAAATCGGTCATGACAATCGGGTCGATCGATAATCAAAATCGGTAATTCGGTCACGACAATCGGATCGATCGATAATCAAAATCGATAAATCGATCACAACAATTGGGATTAATTGATAATCACAGTCGGTAAATCGGCCACGACACTCGGGAGCGATCGATAACCAGAGTCAGCAAATCGGGATCGATCGATAATCAGAATCGGCAAATCGATCACAACAATCGAGATCGATCGATAATCAAAATCGATAAATCGGTTACGACAATCGGGTCGATCGATAATCAAAATCGACAAATCGGTCACGACAATCGGGATCGATCGATAATCAGAGTCGGCAAATCGGTCACGACAATCTGGTCGATCGATAATCAGAATCAGCAAATAGATCACGACAATCAGATCGATCGATAATCGAAATCGACAAATCGATCACGACAATCAGGATCGATCGATAACCAGAGTCGGCAAATCGGGATCGATAATCAGAATCGTCAAATCGATCACGACAATCGAATCAATCGATAATCAGAATCGGCCTCGACGAGAATGGGCCTAACGAGGCCTAAGGGAAGGTCACAATATGGACATTCAACCATTATTGACCATCAATGTGGACGTTTAACCAACATTGTTCCCAAGGAACGGCCCACATGGAACCAAACATATAATGAGCCCATGGCCTCACACAAGGGTTTCATACATCAAGTGGGCCGCATTTCATGGGCCGAAAATACATCTTAATGGGCCTCATCATATGGGTCATAATCACATCACATCAGGCCTTGCCCATGGGCCTCAAATACATCACAACGGGCTACGACCCATGGGCCTCAAATATAACAAGTCGGCCGCATCAATGAGCCGCACCAATGGGCCTCATACACATCAAGTGAGCCTCTCAAGGTAATGAGGTCTATGGCCTAAAATAAATGGACAGTGTGTGTAATACACATACATCATGGTGGGGTCCACGTCCTAGCTGGACTGTACGACGTGGCTAAAACACGTGCCTCAAGGTGGACCATACGTCCATCAAAATGGATAGACAGCGTGTCTATAGAATATGTACAATCAAGGTGAGCCAGTCCTTAAAATTATATGGAAAACTAGATGGACGGCATAGATGTACAGTACATAAATCACGGCGGATCTCGCAGATGGCCGGCATGGATTTAAAAAAAGAAGGGTGGATGACATTGATGAATTCAAAAAAAAGTCATGGTGGGTCCCACTGATCTGGATAGATGGACGAAGTGGACATAGAGTAAATACACAAGGTGGGACCCACCTGCTGCCAAAACAGATGAACGGCTTGGATCAAAACACAACTTAAGGTGGGTATCCATGCTGGCAAAACAAATGAACAGCTTGTATAGGACACGTACATCCGAGGTGAGTCCCACCGTCCCAATCCAGCGGACGGTGTGGATGAAGTGAATACATCAAGGTGGGCCCTGCAGGCTGTAGGTGAACGGCCTGCATGAAACACATGCATCACGGTGACCCTCTCAACAGGTAAATTGCTGCTGGGCTGCTGCCCAGCAGTCCAACAGATGGACGGAACTAATAAAATACATAAATCATGGTGGCCCACTAGCTGTACAACCTCCACATATGGACGGTGAATGAAACACATACATTAAAGTGGGCCCAACCGTCCAGATGAATGAACGGTGGATAGTACACCTGCGTCAGTGGGCCCCACCGTCATTGATGGACAGTTTACATGTAAAACGTATCTCATGGGGACCACAAAACTTGGTGACGTCAATTGCTGGTGGCACCCACGGAGCTTGCTGTGTCAAAGCAGCAGCTGCAGCTGCTAGCACACAGCGAAGTGGACGGACGGGATGTGACATATATGTCATATGGGTCTCACACACGTGTGGCCTACACCATGCTGATAAAACACCTACGTCACTGTGCGTCCCTCACATATGGACGGCGTGGATTCTGCACACGTGCATGATGGTGGGTCTTGTAGATGGAGGGCGTGGATGAAATATAAGCATCACGTGGACCACGTCCACAGAACTTGCTGTCGTAGTACAGCATATTTGCTGCTGGGATCCACCGTCCCTCCAACGGACAGCGTGGATACAGAATGCATACATCGATGTGGGCCCCACCTTTACACGCGCAACACGTGTGGTGTGGGTCCCACGGCTATAAAAAAAATGGACGGATGGTATAGATATAACATATGCATCATGGTAGGGTCCACACACCAGGACAGTACGACACTACTAAACACATATATTATGGTGAGGCTCCACACACGTGGCCACACCTCATATACATATATGTAAGTATATATATTATAATATATGTTTATATTTTATTTTATTATCTTACTTTCCCTGGCAAAGCCAACATCCACCGTCCTTCCATGTCTGGACGCTGGATGCACACATACATCATGGCGGGGTCCACCATTCTCAAACGGTTGGACGGTAGGATACAAGGTAGGCCCCATGTGTATGGAATACATACAACTGATGTGAGTCTACTCGTGTGGACCCACAAGTTTTGAAGGAAGCTGATGTTTGAGTTTTACGCATCCACATATCCAGTGGGTCCTGTCCAATGGATGGACGGTGATGGATGATACACCCATCAAGGTGGGCCATTATTCATAGGGAAAGAGAGGGAGAAGGAAAGAGAGAATTAGAGATCGTGATGACGGAGGAGTCCTGCCACTATAGGCCCCTCTTAATACAAAACACACATCAAGGTGGGTCCCACTACATGTGAGCCCTTAAATCACAAAACTAAAATAGAATAAAATGATAAAGATGTAGATCCAAGATCACCCACCTCGAGATCTCTCCTTCCTTCTTCCGCCAATGCATGATAGAGTCCCAAATGGACAATTTCAATGGTTGAGATGGGCTTAGGATGGTGGGATCGGGTGGTAAAAAGGTGGGCCACACTACTCTCTCCCATGGAAACCATGGACGTGAGTTGCTCCCATGGAGCTTGGGAGAAATGAGAGAGAGAGAGAGAGAGATGAGAGAGAGAGAGAGATGATGGGAGAGAAGGATGGTGAGTGATGTAAGTAGGTACTTTGTTGTAAGAAAATATTGACTTTTGGGGAGGGTGGTTATACTTGGGGATGGGTGTGAGTGATGGTGAGTGATGGGAGTGTACTTAACATTTGATGTGATGGATTCTCTTGGGATTTGTAACGCGCGGCGTTTTCCCCGAACTGAACATAGGCCCACATCTCCTGGCTTGGGTATCGTCTCGACGCGCAAGACGCGGCATCGGAACCGCGGCGATGGCGCGGTCTCAAGGATACAAGTCTTGGGTTGAGTCGACTCGGGTTGACGGCATGTGACGTAGAGTCGCGCGCAAATACTGGTTAAGGGTCGAAGGTTACCGAAATTCAACCGGAAAAATCATGGAAGTTTACGGAACGATACGGGTTAGGATACGAGTCTTACAATTGTTAGCTACTCCCACTATCAGCCCACTTCACTGTTACCTACTCTCACTAGTGTGTCCGCCTAGATAGACGGTGTGGGTGTACACCCCATCAAGGTGGGTTCCACACAGACGTGGCCCACTTGATCTTAATATTTGTGTTTCTTATCCTCTAGGCCCACTGGATGACCTAAATAAAATGGGTGAATGGCGCCGATTAAACGGCATGATCAAGGTGGGCACAATGTTTTGGATGAGTGGACAGGATGGATGATCTTATGCATCAAGGTAGGCCACAAGCCACCATACACAAGAGAGAGAGAGAGAGAGAGAGAGACATCAGCGAGGATGGAGGGCCCCCGCACTATGGGCACCTCTTGCATACAAACATACATCAAGGTGGGTCCCACATATATGGACCCTTAAATCAAAAAGAATGAAAAATAAAATCTAAGATCACCCATCGCCTTCTTCTTGCTCCCTTGGCTTCCTTTGCTCCTTAGCTTTGATCCTAACGGCGGAGGTGGATTTTTTATGGTTGAGATGGGAGATGAGAGGGGAGGAAGTGGGCCACACACAAAGTTCTCATGGAATGTAGAAATGGCTTGGACTTGTAAGGCTTTCCCTTGCTTGGGAAAATGAGTTGAGAAATGAGAGAGGGTTGTAAAGAGAGAGATGTGATAGAGTGATGGATGAGAGAGAGAGGGATGGGTGTGTAAGAGCCTTTTTGACTTTTGAGGTAGATTGTGTAAGAAAGGTATGGGTAGTGTAAGAAACTTTTGACTTTGGAGGTTGCTTGGGGAATGGTGTGAGGTGATGTGTACTTGACATGTACTTGACATGATGAGATTAATTGATTGATTAATTAATGTGATAAGTCGTAGAGATTCTCTCAGAATTTACACGCTTGACATTTTTCTCGCACCGAACGCTGGCCCATATCTCCTGGCCAGAGTATCAGATCAGCGCGCGAGACGAGGCATCGAAACCGCGGTGACGGCACGGTCGTAAGGGTACAAGTCTCGGTTTGAGTCAATTTAGGTTGACGGTGTGTGACTCAGGGTCATGCACAAATATCGGTTAAGGGTCGAAGGTTGTTGAAATTCGACCGGGAAGACTGCGGAAGCCTGCAAAATGGTATGGTTTAGGATACGAGTCTTACAGCTCTCCTCTCCAAATAAAAATTTCTTCCACAAAATTTACATAATCATCGACCCTTAACTAGGAGAAGAAACATAACATCATTATCTAAAATCAGAGATAACATACAAAATATAACACATAATCAGTCATCAAAGAGATGAGGATAACGCTCTCGAATCTCAGCCTCGCACTCCCAAGAAGCCTCCTCGACAGAATGGTGACCCCACTGAACCTTCACCAACGGAATTGTAAGTGCTATAGTTTATATCCCTGTAAGTTGTCAAATTTGTGGTGACAAAATCTCTGTTATGTTTTATATAACCTGCTTAAGTGAAGCTCTCTCAAGGATCAACATTCATGACTTCATGAACAAGCTAAGCTCACATCAAGCAAAGCTCTCAAGTACAAGACTCAAGATCTTGAATGAAAGAACTGCTCACAAGACTCAAGCTGAAAAGAAAAAGAAAGTACAAGGCAAGACTCAAGCTGAACTCAAGACTCAAGTTGAAAGTCAAGCTGAACTCAAGACTCAAGCTGAAACTCAAGCCACTTTCATGATTGAGCTACTTCAAGGTTTAGTCTACATCAAGACTTCAAGGCTCATTCTTCATGGTCTCTTGTTTCAATGTCCATACTTCATGATTGAGGTTTGTTTGACCATAGGATGACCTTAGAAGTAGGTCATTTCAGATACATAAGTCGAATGTTATTTTACATGTGATTGGTCTGTTCTTCGACCAGTCTTAGGTCTGCTTCGACTAGTCCTAGACTTGCTTCGACCAGTCTAAGAAATTCCTCGACCAGTCGTAAGTTTGTTACAAATTCCGGATAAAATCTGTTAGCCTTCGACTAGTCCTGGAATCTGTTCGACCAGTCGTAGGAACAGTGTCGACTGATCTTTGACCAGTCCTATAATCTATGACTCGAAGTCCAGCGAACCTTTGCAGGACCTACGACCAGTCGAAGGAAACCTACGACCAGTCGTAGAACGGTCTGCGCTTATCCCGTCTAATCTTTCAAATATCTGTTATGGCTTCGACTAGTCGAAGAGCACTCTAGACTAGTCGAAGACCTGATCTTCTCACCTACAAATAGAGCACAAATCTCAGAAGAAATTATCGATTTAATTAAAGTATTCAAGTCACTCTTCGTCGAACTTCTGAGAGATAATTCTGTGCTCCATCTAAGCTAAGTGTGTTTATTTAATATCTTCTTTCCTTAGCTTTATTTTAATTGATTTTGTTTCTGTTATTCCAATCTGATTTGAAAAGAGGAATTGTTATTCCCTTTCTTTGGAATCAAAATCAATTAAGGCAAGCCCTATTTGGTTTAATTTAAAATCTATTAGAACTAGAACCATTGTAATCGAGTACTGGACATTGAACTTGGACATTCAATCATCTACTTTGATTTGGTTCTACCGGGCTGCTACAACGAAGAAGATATTCAGGTATTTTACATATTGTAAATTCCTTTCTATTATTTTGGTTTCTTTCAAGATTTGCCAGAAAAATCTTGTTATTTTGGTTATCTGAGGAGAGCCAGGAAAACTCAGAAGTGGGGTTTTTTTAATTGTGTAAGCCCACATACAAAGACACAATTGTAAGGGTTTTGGGTGAACCTGGGAAAACCTATTTTTAGTAAACGCTAATATCCCCTGTGTGAGGATAATAGGAGTGGAGTAGCATTTTGTGTGGCTGTTGTATAACAGTTGGTGAACACACAGGCGAACCACTATAAACCTTTGAGTTGTGGTTGATTGATTTATTCTTTTAATCTTTTAATTAATTTTTGTGGGATGTATGTATGGTGGTGAATGTTGTAATTATTTCAAGCTTTGTGAGAATGTTGTAATAGCTTAGAATTTACTTTCTGCTATTCCTTTATAAGCTTGTTTTTCAATTTCATTTGAAAGTTGTTCCAGCAAGGTTGCCCTGCCATTTTTATGGTGTATGGTTGTCCCTAGAACAATACATTTTTAATTACAAGTTATTTCAATTCAGTTTATATTTACTTTTTTATTCCTCTTCGATTTGAGACTTGATACAAAGACCTTTCTAGAAATAAGGTTGTCCTACCATAAACTCTGTTTTTGGTGTAAGGTTGTCCTTAGAATAACATTTGTATCAACCTCTCAAGATCTGAATTTTGAGGTTGTTTTACTTTCCTGCATTGTTATTTAATTTGGCTATCATTTTCTTTATTATTCCGCTGTTATTAGTTTTTATTTGGCATTGTCCTATTCACCCCCCCTCTAGGACATATAGCTTGGCCTTTTCAAGTGGTATCAGAGCCTAATAGTTCGTTTTTTTTTTTGGATTTAATTCCTGAGCTAACGATTTAAGCTATTTAAGATGTCAAATTTTAATAGCCTTTCAGTCACTAGGCCTCCACCCTTTGATGGCTCCAACTATGCTTATTGGAAAGCCAGAATGAGGATCTTCCTCAAATCAATGGATGAAAATGTGTGGCAAGCCACAGTGACTAAATGGAATCCTCCTATCATGGAAGTTACTGGGGTTGATGGTTCAAAGTCTATGAAAACCACACCATATTACCAATGGACCACCCTTCAGAAAAGTGAGAGTAGTGCAAATGCTAAAGCACTAAATGCAATTACTTGCGCACTATCACCGGATGAGTTCAAAAGAATCATCTCTTGTGATACTGCAAAGCAAGCTTGGGATGTATTAGAAATGACACACGAGGGTACTACAATTGTCAAAAAATCTAAAGTCCAACTCCTCATAACCAGATTTGAAGAAATTCATATGGAGGAAAATGAAATGTTTATGGACTTCTCCACTAGATTGAATGACATTGTAAACTCAATGTGGGGTCTTGGCGATAAAATCCTAGAAAGTAAAGTGTGTGCAAAAATACTACGCTCACTTCCTGAACGGTTCAATTCTAAAGTAACCGCAATCCAGGAACTTTGTGATACGGATAATATGAGGGTAGAAGAACTAGTTGGTTCACTACAAACCTACGAGTTAAACTTTAAAGCTCCTAAAGGAAAATCTATCGTACTAAAATCTTCTAAATGTAATTCAGAAGAAAATTCTGATTCAGAAGATGATATGGCTCTTTTGGCTAAAAAATTTTATAAGATTTTCAAAAGCAAGAAAAGGGTTGATTTTCAAAAATCAAATGACAAAAAGAAGTTTAGACCCAAATCTCAAAAATCCTTGAAAGATAGTCAATGTTACAACTGTCTAGAATATGGGCACTTAGCAAATAGATGTCCTAAAAGGGACAAACCCAAAAAGAAGGGTATGTTGGCTACATGGGATGAATCATCTGATTCTGAAGGTTCTTCTGAATCAGAAGATTCTGAAACTGAGTCAGGCAATGAGGTCAAAGCTCTTATGACTCTAGCCAAATTCATATTTTCAGATAATGACTCTACAAGTGAAGAAAATCTGAATAGTGAATGTGAAAATGAAGATGATCTTCAAGACGCTTACAATGCCCTATATAAGAAAAGTTGTAAAATTGCTGTCAAACTTAAACTTCAAAAAGAAAAGTTTTCTAAACTCAAAAATTGTTTTGATTCACTTGTCTTAGAAAAATGACAAATTTCAGATAGTTTTGAAAAATCAAAATGTGATTTGGAATTCAAAAACTCACTAATTGTTGATTTAAAATCTGAAATTGAGAATCTTAAAATTGAAGTATCTTCTCTTCTGAGTTTAAAGGACACATGAAAATATGCCCAAGGTGATCCAAAGTTAGAAAAACTTTTATCCGGATCAAGAAAATGTGGCGATCGATCCGGGTTGGGGTATGATAAAAATCTACCTCCTAAACAAAAGTATACTCCTATGTTTGTTAAAGGAGAGTCCTCAAACTCAAAAGGGAAAAGTACTTATCAAGATTTTTCTAAAAATTCAAAAACTTTTCAAAAACCTAGAAACAGACATGTCAACTTTAATCAGAATTAAAATCCACTAGCTGAAAAGATAGTTGATTTACTCAAGGAGCTATTAAAATCTAACTCTATAGGTCATTCCTACAAGTATACACAAAAGAAGACCAACTATGTTCCTAAACCCAAAACAGTTATGAAATGGGTTCCTAAAGTCACCTGCTTGGTTACTCACACTGCTTTCAAAGCAACAAGTCATTTAAAGTGGTACCTAGACAGTGGATGCTCCAGGCATATGACAGGTGACAAAGCCTTATTCACCAATCTAAAAGATATGACTGATGGTTCAGTCACATTTGGTGATGGAAGCAACTGCAAGATTTTAGGCCAAGGTACGGTTCAACTTTTTAATCTTCCAGTGTTTAAAAATGTTTTATACGTTGAAGGCCTAAAGCACAACTTGCTTAGTATATCACAAATATGTGATAATAACCACAATGTTCGGTTTTCTAATCAAAGCTGTGAAATACTAACCAATAAGGGTTCTGTAATATTAACTGGACGTAGAACGTCTGAAAATTGCTATATTATTAGTGAATCCAGCTCATCTAATCAAACATGTTACATGGTCCATACAGACGAGACCGACTTATGGCACAAACGTCTTGGACATGTACATTATTGAAATCTATATCGATTGAGCAAACGAGAACTTGTAAGAGGTTTACCCAAACTTCAAAAACTAGATAAAATATGTGGTGAGTGCCAGATAGGCAAACAAACAAAGAACTCACACAAAAAGGTGAATTCAAATACTACATCTAGACCACTGGAACTTCTCCACATGGACCTGATAGGACCTACCAGAACGGAAAGTCGTGGTGGTAAAAAGTACATCTTGGTAATAGTTGATGACTTTACTAGATTCACTTGGGTAGTCTTCTTAAAGGATAAATCTGAAACCCTTGAAGAAGTAAGAAAAGTTCTCAAAAGGATTCAAACTGAAAAATCCTCTCAAATCAGTAAAATTCGTAGTGATCATGGATCTGAATTTGAGAATAGCAATTTTGAGAAGTTCTGTACCGACCAAGGAATATTACATGAATTCTCTGCTCCCAAAACTCCACAACAAAATGGAATTGTAGAAACAAAGAATAGGGTGCTTCAAGAAATGGCTAATGTCATGTTGAATAGCATGAAGCTCTCTAAAAATCTTTGGGCTGAAGCAGTCAACACAGCTTGCTATATTATTAACCGAGTCTACACTAGAAAAGATAATAATAAAACGGCTTACGAATTATGGTTCAATAAAAAGCCTACTGTTAAATACTTTCGAGTTTTTGGCAGCAAGTGCTATATTTTACGTGATCGTGAAAATTTGGGAAAGTTCGATACGAAGAGTGATGAAGGTATTTTTCTAGGATACTCTTTAAACAGTCAAGCTTATAGAGTTCTGAACAAAAGGACTAGTGTGATTCAAGAATCCATTAATGTTGTCATTGATGATCACTTAAACACACCAATCTCTAATTCAGATAATGATGAAGTACTAATCATTGATAAACCCGATACTTCATCAAATCAGACTGATTCTGAGTTAAGGACTGTTAAAGATCATCCAACAGCACAAATTCTTGGAAACCCTCTCACCGGTGTTCGCACCCGTAGACAACTTGAGGATATATGTAATTATGTATGTTTTACATCCCAAATTTAACCATCTAACGTAAAAGAAACTCTGGCTGATGAAAACTGGATTGTTGCGATGCAAGATGAACTCAACCAATTCGTAAGAAATGATGTTTGGTATCTCGTACCAAGACCTAAAGATAAACACATCATTAGAACAAAATGGATTTTCAAAAATAAGTCTGTTGAATGTGGAAATATAATTAGAAACAAGGCAAGACTGGTGGTACAAGGTTATACTCAAATTGAAGGAATTGATTTCAATGAAACCTTTGCACTAGTAGCACGTCTTGAATCTATCAGACTATTTATATCCATTACATGTTTTAGAAAAATAAAGATCTATCAGATGGATGTGAAAAGTGCTTTTCTAAATGGCGATTTACATGAAGAAGTCTATGTTGAACAGCCAATGGGATTTGAAGATTCCAAAAACACTAATCATGTATATCGACTTAAAAAGGCACTTTATGGATTAAAACAAGCACCTAGGGCATGGTATGAGAAACTAACGAAATTTCTTTTAAGTCATAATTTTCAAATGGGATCTGTTGATAAAACTCTATTTGTTAAGAAACATAATGATCATATCTTAATTGTGCAGATTTATGTTGATGATATCATTTATGGATCAACTTGTACTAACTTGACTACTGAGTTTGCAGATTTGATGAAATCATAGTTCGAAATGAGCATGGTTGGGGAATTGACTTATTTCCTTGGATTGCAAGTAAAGCAACAACCTGAAGGAATATTCATTTCTCAATCTAAGTATACCTTGAATCTAATCAAAAGATTTGGATTTGAGAATGGCAAGAATTTCGATACTCCTATGAGTACTACCCTGAAACTATCAAACGACTCTAACGGTAAAAATGTTGACTCAAAACTTTATCAGAGTATGATTGGTAGTTTGTTATATTTAACTGCTAGTAGACCTGATATTTCTCTAAGTGTTGGTATTTGCGCAAGATATCAATCTGATCCAAAAGAATCTCACTTGATTGCTGTCAAGCGAATTATTAGATATGTCGCAAGTACTGTAAATCTTGGTCTCTGGTATCCTCATGAAACCAATGTCCAATTAGCTGGGTACTCAGATGATGACTGGGCTGGCAATCTAGATGATAGAAAATCAACCAGTGGTGGTTGTTTTTTCATTGAAAATTGTCTAGTTTCCTGGTTTAGTAAGAAACAAAATTCTATATCACTTTCAACAGCTGAAGCTGAGTATATTGCAGCTGGTAATGCATGTACACAGCTTGTCTGGATGCAACGAATGCTAAGTGATTATGGAATTAAACAGGATTCTATGTTATTACACTGATAATTCCAGTGCGATAAATATTTCAAAAAATCCTATTCAGCATTCTCGTACTAAGCACATTGACATTAGATTTCATTATATAAGGAAATTAGTAGAAGAAAAAGTTATATCTCTAGAATATATTCCTACTGAAGATCAACGTGCTGATATCTTCACAAAACCTCTTGATAAAAGCAGGTTCAAAAAGATGAAATTTGATCTTGGCATGTGCATTTTAAATTGATAATTTATTCCTTCTTGTATAATATTGTATATATTTGCTAGATTGTATTTCAATTTTTGTATAAATTGCAAGAAAATTGAATTTTTGGGATTTGTACGACCAGTCGTGAGTATACACGACCAGTCGTACTACGACCGGTCGTAGATACCCACGACCAGTCGTGGAACACGGGTTTCACTTCAAATGGTATCCATGCTATCTCAAATGGTACTCAGATTTGTTTGCCTTCCTTAATCTGTCATTTTATTCTTCAGTTTCGTCTCCATCCTGGTCATAGTGACATTCCATTTGCATACTTTATGACTGTATTGGCTACTCATATGTTAGTCGATATGCCTGTTGATGAAGCACCAATCCATCATCTGATTTTCAACAATACAAATATTAATAAGATGAAGTTGGATCTGCTTCCTGAACAAGGTGGTGGTGTTGGTGGTGGTCCAGAAGAAGCTGGTGTTGATATTAATATGGATGATATTTTTGAGGAACTGGATTCTGACTCTGCTAATGATCCAGATTTTGTACCATCTGATGTTGATGCACGTCTGGGTGCATTAGAAGGTAGAGTTGAGGATATAAATGTTAAGTTGGAAAACATGTTCGTTGCTCATGATTTGCAATTCAAGTATATGCGCAAATATCTTAGGCGCTTAAACAAAGGCATGCACCAACTTGATCCTTCTATTCCTGCTTCATCTTCAAGTTCTAGTTCTGACTAGTTTCTATGAGACTTTTTGGTCTGTAATAACTTTCTTACTTGGCACTTATTTGCTTGGGTATGAGTTGGATTCTATTTATGTATTATGCTGAATATTTGTTCTTGATGTAATGCTGGATATATGTGATGCTATCTTGAGTATCTCTATGTAGCTCTGATTATTTCTTTTGCTATACTCTCTTACTTTCTCATGTTTCCTCTCATGACTTCCTTTATTTAGTTCTCCTTTGTCATATTGTGACAAAACGGGGGAGAATGGTTTGTTCTTAATGTGATTGTGTGAGGGGAATAGCAGTGGTTATGTTACCCAGGGGGAGTTAGGGGGAGTATATGTGATCATATGTGATCTTGTTGAATGAAGCTGAGCTGGTTGAATATTGAAACTGGTTGAATGTTAAATGTTGAATATTGATTTGCATGTATTAACCAGTTGATTTACTTTTGTTTGGTTATGTGTTTTGTCACTAATTTGACAAAGGGGGAGATTGTAAGTGCTATAGTTTATATCCCTGTAAGTTGTCAAATTTGTGGTGACAAATCTCTGTTATGTTTTATATAACCTGCTTAAGTGAAGCTCTCTCAAGGATCAACATTCATGACTTCATGAACAAGCTAAGCTCACATCAAGCAAAGCTCTCAAATACAAGACTCAAGATCTTGAATGAAAGAACTGCTCACAAAACTCAAGCTGAAAAGAAAAAGAAAGTACAAGGCAAGACTCAAGCTGAACTCAAGACTCAAGTTGAAAGTCAAGCTGAACTCAAGACTCAAGCTGAAACTCAAGCTACTTTCATGATTGAGCTACTTCAAGGTTTAGTCTACATCAAGACTTCAAGGCTTATTCTTCATGGTCTCTTGTTTCAATGTCCATACTTCATGATTGAGGTTTGTTTGACCATAGGATGACCTTAGAAGTAGGTCATTTCGGATACATAAGTCGAATGTTATTTTACATGTGATTGGTCTGTTCTTCGACCAGTCTTAGGTCTGCTTCGACTAGTCGTAGACTTGCTTCGACCAGTCTAAAAAATTCCTCGACCAGTCGTAAGTTTGTTACAAATTCCGGATGAAATCTATTAGCCTTCGACTAGTCCTGGAATCTGTTCGACCAGTCGTAGGAACAGTGTCGACTGATCTTCGACCAGTCCTACAATCTACGACTCGAAGTCTAGCGAACCTTTGCAGGACCTACGACCAGTCGAAGGAAACCTACGACCAGTCGTAGGAGAGCTACGACCAGTCGTAGAATGGTCTGCGCTTATCCCGCCTAATCTTTCAAATATCTATTATGGCTTCGACTAGTCGAAGAGCACTCTAGACCAGTCAAAGACCTGATCTTCTCACCTATAAATAGAGCACGAATCTCAGAAGAAATTATCGATTTAATTAAACTATTCAAGCCAATCTTCGTCGAACTTCTGAGAGATAATTCTGTGCTCCATCTAAGCTAAGTATGCTTATTTAATATCTTCTTTCCTTAGCTTTATTTTAATTGATTTTGTTTCTGTTATTCCAATCTGATTTGAAAAGAGGAATTGTTATTCCCTTTCTTTGGAATCAAAATCAATTAAGGCAAGCCCTATTTGGTTTAATTTAAAATCTATTAGAACTAGAACCATTGTAATCGAGTACTGGACATTGAACTTGGACATTCAATCATCTACTTTGATTTGGTTCTACACTACAACGAAGAAGATATTCAGGTATTTTACATATTGTAAATTCCTTTCTATTATTTTGGTTTCTTTCAAGATTTGCCAGAAAAATCTTGTTATTTTGGTTATCTGAGGAGAGCCAGGAAAACTCAGAAGTGGGATTTTTTTAATTGTGTAAGCCCACATACAAAGACACAATTGTAAGGGTTTTGGGTGAACCTGGGAAAACCTATTTTTAGTAAACGCTATTATCCCCTGTGTGAGGATATTAGGAGTGGAGTAGCATTTTGTGTGGCTGTTGTATAACAGTTGGTGAACACACAGGGGAACCACTATAAACCTTTGAGTTGTGGTTGATTGATTTATTCTTTTAATCTTTTAATTAATTTTTGTAGGATGTATGTATGGTGGTGAATGTTGTAATTATTTCAAGCTTTGTGAGAATGTTGTAATAGCTTAGAATTTACTTTCTGCTATTCCTTTATAAGCTTGTTTTTCAATTTCATTTGAAAGTTGTTCCAGCAAGGTTGCCCTGCCATTTTTATAGTGTATGGCTGTCCCTAGAACAATACATTTTTAATTACAAGTTATTTTAATTCAGTTTATATTTACTTTTGTATTCCTCTTCGATTTGAGACTTGATACAAAGACCTTTCTAGAAATAAGGTTGTCTTACCATAAACTCTATTTTTGGTGTAAGGTTGTCCTTAGAATAACATTTGTATCAACCTCTCAAGATCTGAATTTTGAGGTTGTTTTACTTTACTGCATTGTTATTTAATTTGGCTATCATTTTCTTTATTATTCCGCTGTTATTAGTTTTTATTTGGCATTGTCCTATTCACCCCCCTCTAGGACATATAGCTTGGCCTTTTCAGGAATGACCTTGATCCGGAGGACTTGCTCCTTCCGATCAAGGATACGGACTGGCTGCTCAATATAGGAAGGGTCCTCACGAACCTCTAACTGCTGCCAATCAATAATAGGAATGATGTCTGACCCACACTTCCTCAACATGGAGACATGAAAAATGTTGTGGACACCAGACAACTGAGATAGCAAGGCAAGCCGATAGGCCACGGCACCAACGCGCCTAGTGATTTCAAAAGGTCCTATGAATCTTGGGGCAAGCTTACCCTTCGCTCCGAATCGAACTACGCCCTTCATGGGTGAGACCTTAAGAAACACATGGTCCCCTACATCAAACTCTAAGGGATGACACTGGTGATCAGCAAAACTCTTCTGCTAGCTCTAAGCTGTCCGCATCCTCTGCCTGATGATATCAATAGCCTCTGATGTCTCCTGCACGAACTCGGGACTTAGGAGATAACACTCTTCAACCTCGGTCCAATAACTTGGTCATCTGCATGGTCTACCATATAGTGCCTCAAAAGGAGCCATACCGATGGTCGCTTGATAGCTTTTGTTGTATGCGAACTCAGCCAATCGTAGATGCTCATCCCAGCTACCCTCAAAATTAATCGCGCAGGCCTGAAGCATATCCTCAAGGATCTGGTTGACCTTCTCGGTCTGGCCATCGGTCTGTAGATGTTACGTGGTGCTGAGCTGCAAATCAGTCCCCATCACTCTCTAGAAGCTCCTCCAAAATTGAGACGTGAACCTTGGGTCTCGGTCTAACATGATCGAGACTAGAATGCCATGTAGTCTCACAATCTCCTTGACGAATAACCTTGCAAGATGGTCCAAAGGCCAAGTCACAAGAATCGCAAGAAAATATGCCGACTTCGTCAAATGATCCACAACAACCCAAATGTCATCATGACCACGCTGAGTTCTCGGTAAGCCTATAATAAAATCTGTTGACACGTGCTCCCACTTCCACATCGGGACACTCAACGGCTGCAATAGAGCAGGGGGTTTTCTAATAATCAGCCTTGACACATTGGCACATATCACACTCGGCCACAAAACTGGCGATCTGGTGCTACATCGTTGCCCAAAAATACTATCGCCTCATGTTACCGTACATCTTCGTCGAGCCAGGGTGGATGGAAAATCGTGATCGATGTGCCTCGGTCATAAGATCTCTACGTAACTCAGGAATATTTGGGACATATAATCGGCCTCTAAAGTGAAGTCCACTGTTTGTACCAATCTGCCAATCTACCTGACTCTCAGATGCCACCTCAGCCATATAACTCTGCAACGACTCATCAGTCTACTGAGCTTCGATCACCCTTGCGATAAGAGAGGGTTGAATCAATAGGCTCAATAACTGCACGATAGAAGACTGCAGGCCGAACTCAAAATCATACTCTGCTATATCCTCTAGCATCTGCCACTCCTGAATCATCATATGTGCCTCCATGCCTTGTGGCTGACGGCCGAGGGCATCCACGACCACGTTCGCCTTACCCGGGTGGTACTGAAGATCGAAGTCATAGTCCTTCAGGAGTTCCATCTAGCGCCTCTACCTCATGTTCAACTCAGACTGCGAGAAGAGGTACTTCAAGCTCTTGTGGTCAGAAAAGAGCTCGAACCTAACCCCATAGAGATAGTGTCTCCACACCTTCAGTGTGAAGACAACTGTAGCCAGCTCCAAATTATGCATGAGGTAGTTCAGCTCATGGATCTTGAGTTGACGAGACGCGAAGGCCACTGGTCTCCCGTGCTGCATCAGGACAACACCTAAACCAATATGCGAGGCATCAGTAAATACAATAAAATCATCACTCCCAGAGGGAAGAGTGAGGACAAGAGTGGACGTGGGGAAGTCCTTCAACTCCATAAATGCTCGCTCGCAGGCGTCGCTCCAAATAAACTCTGCGCCCTTCCAAGTCAACCTGGTCAGCGGGGCTGCAATACGAGAGAAACCCTCAATAAAACGTTGGTAGTAGTCCGCCAAACCAAGAAAATTACAGATCTCGGAAGCGGTCGTGGGCTGACCCCCTTGACACATTGCCTCAACCTTCGAAGGGATGATAACCAGAACGTAAGTCAATCTTCGAAAAGAACTGTGTACCCTGCAGCTGATCAAACAAATTATTAATCCTCAGGAGCGGATACTTGTTCATGATCGTGACCTTGTTGAGCTCGTAGTAGTCTATGCAGAGCCTCAACGAGCCATCCTTTTTCTTCATAAAGAGTACCAGCGCTCCCCACGGTGAACTGCTCAGACGAATAAAGGCCAACTCGCACAACTCGTCTAACTGCTTTTGCAGTTCCCGCAACGCCAACGGTGCCATAAGATATGGGGCCTTCGAAATATGCGCGGTACCGGGCACGAAATCAATCTGAAACTCAGTGAGTTGGCGAGGCGGTAATCCCAGAATCTCCTGGAACACATCAAGAAAATTGCAAACAATCAACAACTAATCAATACAAGCGGCAATAGGCTCCTCAATGGTGCAGGACATCAAGCAAGATAATGGCTCTCCCCAGGGCTCTGCAACGAACTGAAACTGCGGCACGCCGGGTATACAGAACGTGACTGTCCTCGCAGAACAGTCCAATATGGAGTGGTACGCGGCAAGCCAATTCATCCCTAAGATAACGTCAAAATCTGACATTGGCAGCATGTACAAGTTAGCAGGCAAGAAAATCTCTCCCACTAACACGGGGCAAGATGAACAGAAGCGGCCTAATACTGTAGTCTTCCCCTAGGGCGTCGATACAGTCAACCCCTCTCGAACAGATTCTGTCGGGAATCTAGTCGAACGATAGAATCCCTCAGACATAAACGAGTGCGAAGCACTGGAATCAAATAGAACTTGAGCGATGCATGCAGAGACTGGAAGTATTGAAAAGGCCAAGCTATATGTCTTAGAGGGGGGGTGAATAGGACAATGCCAAATAAAAACTAATAACAGCGGAATAATAAAGAAAATGATAGCCAAATTAAATAACAATGCAAGAAAGTAAAACAACCTCAAAATTCAAATCTTGAGAGGTTGATACAAACGTTATTCTAAAGACAACCTTACACCAAAAACAGAGTTTATGGTAGGACAACCTTATTTCTAGAAAGGTCTTTGTATCAAGTCTCAAATCGAAGAGGAATACAGAATTAAATATAAACTGAAATGAAATAACTTGTAATTAAAGATGTATTGTTCTAGGGACAGCCATACACCATAAAAATGGCAGGGCAACCTTGCTGGAACAACTTTCAAATGAAATTGAAAAACAAGCTTATAAAGGAATAGCAGAAAGTAAATTCTAAGCTATTACAACATTCTCACAAAGCTTGAAATAATTATAACATTCACCACCATACATACATCCCACAAAAAGAATAAAAATTAGAAGAGTAAAACAATCAACCACAACACAAGGGTTTATAGTGGTTCGCCTGTGTGTTCACCAACTGTTATCCAACAGCCACACAAAAAGCTACTCCACTCCTAATATCCTCACACAGGGGATATTAGCGTTCACTAATGATAGGTTTTCCCAGGTTCACCCAAAACCTTTACAATTGTGTCTTTGTATGTGGGCTTACACAATTAAAAAAACCCCCACTTCTGAGTTTTCCTGGCTCTCCTCAGATAACCAAAATAACAAGATTTTTCTGGCAAATCTTGAAAGCAACCAAAATAATAGAAAGGAATTTACAATATGTAAAATACCTGAATATCTTCTTCGTTGTAGCAGCCCGGTAGAACCAAATCAAAGTAAATGATTAAATGTCCAAGTTCAATGTTCAGTACTTGATTACAATGGTTATAGTTCTAATAGATTTTAAATTAAACCAAATAGGGCTTGCCTTAATTGATTTTGATTCCAAAGAAAGGGAATAATAGTTCCTCTTTATCAAATCAGATTGGAATAGCAGAAACAAAATCAATTAAAATAAAGCTAAGGAAAGAAGATATTAAATAAGCACACTTAGCTTAGATGGAGCACAGAATTATCTCTCAGAAGTTCGACGAAGATTGGCTTGAATACTATAATTAAATCGATGATTTCTTCTGAGATTCGTGCACTATTTATAGGTGAGAAGATCAGGTCTTTGACTGGTCTAGAGTGCTCTACGACTAGTCGAAGCCATAACAGATATTTGAAAGATTAGGCGGGATAAGCGCAGACCGTTCTACGACTGGTCGTAGCCCTCCTACGACTGGTTGTAGGTCACCTACGACTGGTCGTAGGTTTGCTTCGACTAGTCGTAGGTCCTGCAAAGGTTCGCTGGACTTCGAGTCGTAGATTCTACGACTGGTCGAAGATCAGTCGACACTATTCCTACGACTGGTCGAACAGATTCCTGGACTAGTCGAAAGCTAACAGATTTTATCCGGAATATGTAACAAACTTACGACTGGTCGAGGATTTTCTTAGACTGGTCGAAGCAAGTCTAGGACTAGTCGAAGAAGACCTAAGACTGGTCGAAGAACAGACCAATCACATGTAAAATAACATTCGACTTATGTATCCGAAATGACCTACTTCTAAGGTCATCCTATGGTCAAACAAACCTCAATCATGAAGTATGGACATTGAAACATGAGACCATGAAGAATGAGCCTTGAAGTCTTGATGTAGACTAAACCTTGAAGTAGCTTAATCATGAAAGTGGCTTGAGTTTCAGCTTAAGTCTTGAGTTCAGCTTGACTTTCAACTTGAGTCTTGAGTTCAGCTTGAGTCTTGCCTTGTACTTTCTTTTTCTTTTCAGCTTGAGTCTTGTGAGCAGTTCTTACATTCAAGAGTCTTGTCTTGTGATCAGTTCTTTCATTCAAGATCTTGAGTCTTGTACTTGAGAGCTTTGCTTGATGTGAGCTTAGCTTGTTCATGAATTCATGAATGTTGATCCTTGAGAGAGCTTCACTTAAGCAGGTTATATAAAACATAACAGAGATTTTGTCACCACAAATTTGACAACTTACAGGGATATAAACTATAGCACTTACAATCTCCCCCTTTGTCAAATTAGTGACAAAACACATAACCAAACAAAAGTAAATCAACTGGTTAATACATGCAAATCAATATTCAACATTTAACATTCAACCAGCTCAGCTTCATTCAACAAGATCACATATACTCCCCCTAACTCCCCCTGGGTAACATAACCACTGCTATTCCCCTCACATAATCACATTAAGAACAAACCATTCTCCTCCTTTTTGTCACAATATGATAAAGGAGAACTAAATAAAGGAAGTCATGAGAGGAAACATGAGGAAGTAAGAGAGTATAGCAAAAGAAATATTCAGAGCTACATAGAGATACTCAAGATAGCATCACATATATCCAGCATTACATCAAGAACAAATATTCAGCATAATACATAAATAGAATCCAACTCATACCCAAGCAAACAAGTGCTAAGTAATAAAGTTATTACAGACCAAAAAGTCTCATAAAAACTAGTCAGAACTAGAACTTAAAGATGGAGCAGGAATAGAAGGATCAAGTTGGTGCATGCCTTTGTTCAAGCGCCTAAGATATTTGCGCATGAATTTGAATTGCAAATCATGAGCAACAGACATGTTCTCCAACTTAACATTAATATTCTCAACTTTACCTTCTAATGCACTCAAACGTGCATCAACATCAGATGGTACAAAATCTGGATCATTAGCAGAGTCAGAATCCAGTTCCTCAAAAATATCATCCATATTAATATCAACACCAGCTTCTTCAGGATTACCACCAACACCACCACCTTGTTCAGGAAGCAGATCCAACTTCATCTTATTAATATTTGTATTATTGAAGATCAGATGATGGATAGATGCTTCATCAACAGGCATATCGACTAACATATGAGTAGCCAATACAGTCATAAAGTATGCAAAAGGAATGTCACTATGACCAGGATGGAGTCGAAACTGAATAATGAAATGACAGATTAAGGAAGGCAAACAAATCTGAGTACCATTTGAGATAGCATGGATAACACGAACCATAAACGACGTCAAGTCAGATTTATTACCCGAACGAGGATACAGATTAGACACAAAAATTCTGTGAAGAATTCTGTATTTGGGTAACAAATACCTTGCGGGGAGCGCATTCCCTTTTTGAGTCCATTGAACATCCATATTGCACAAGTCTCTAGTGAGCATGCGTTTTTCAGCCATTGAGGGTTTATCAGTTAAATTATAAATTGGAATACCCTCATCATTCACAGGAATTTCCATAAGGGCTGAAATTAAATGACGATCAACGTCAAATGGCCCTTCTCTAGTAGAAATTTGAAAAGTTAAATTATCCTGTGAAAATGCACTAATACATGAAAACATGGATTGGGCAATGGACCGGTATGCAGGCCCACCCCAATGCAATAAGTTAGTCCAACCTACAGCTTCAAACATAAGAAGGATGTCGAATGGAGTAATGTGATTGACATCAACAGGATGTTCAACGATAACCTTACGAGATCTAATGTCCCTAACAAATGATGGATCATCATTGGGAACAAGAAGATGACGTTTAGAGATAGGGGTTGATCTGGAGGAAGAAGAAGGACTACGTGAAGTAATTTTTCTTCCTCTAGAAGTCATTTGCAACAAGGAATTAAAGGAATAAAGAAGTTGCAAAGGATTGAGAAGTGGGTTTGCTTAAAACAGATTTTTCACAACCCAAACCCCAAATCTCAATGAATTTCAAGAAAGAAAGCTTCAAGAGAGAAAAGGAAGCAATCTTGACACAAATATGCAAGAAAAATAGGATTTGGAACACTAACCTTGAAGAGCTTGAAGGATGGGTTCGACGAGTCGAAGTTCGGCTCCAAGGAGAAGAAAGAAGAAATGAGGAAGAAAGTGAAAAATCCCCAATTTCAAGTGAAATCCGTGCTCCACGACTGGTCGTGGGTATCTACGACCGGTCGTAGTACGACTGGTCGTGTATACTCACGACTGGTCGTATAAACCCCAAAAATTTAATTTTCTTGCAATTTTTACAAAAATTGAAATACAATCTAGCAAATATATACAACATTATACAAGAAGGCATAAATTATCAATTTAAAATGCACATGCCAAGATCAAATTTCATCTTTTTAAACCTGCTTTTATCAAGAGGTTTTGTGAAAATATCAACACGTTGATCTTCAGTAGGAATATATTCTAGAGATATAACTTTTTCTTCTACTAATTCCCTTATATAATGAAATCTAATATCAATATGCTTAGTACGAGAATGCTGAATAGGATTTTTTGAAATATTTATCGCACTGGAATTATCACAATGTAATAACATAGAATCCTGTTTAATTCCATGATCACTTAGCATTCGTTGCATCCAAACAAGCTGTGTACATGCATTACCAGCTGCGATATACTCAACTTCAGCTGTTGAAAGTGATATAGAATTTTGTTTCTTACTAAACCAGGAAACTAGACAATTTCCAATAAAAAAACAACCACCACTGGTTGATTTTCTATCATCTAGATTACCAGCCCAGTCAGCATCCGAGTACCCAGCTAATTGGACATTAGTTTCATGAGGATACCAGAGACCAAGATTTACAATACTTGCGACATATCTAATAATTCGCTTGACAGCAATCAAGTGAGATTCTTTTGGATCAGATTGATATCTTGCGCAAATACCAACACTTAGAGAAATATCAGGTCTACTAGCAGTTAAATATAACAAACTACCAATCATACTCCGATAAAGTTTTGAGTCAACATTTTTACCATTAGAGTCTTTTGATAGTTTCAGTGTAGTACTCATAGGAGTATCGAAATTCTTGCCATTCTCAAATCCAAATCTTTTGATTAGATTCAAGGCATACTTAGATTGAGAAATGAATATTCCTTCAGGTTGTTGCTTTACTTGCAATCCAAGGAAATAAGTCAATTCCCCAACCATGCTCATTTCGAACTGTGATTTCATCAAATCTGCAAACTCAGTAGTCAAGTTAGTACAAGTTGATCCATAAATGATATCATCAACATAAATCTGCACCATTAAGATATGATCATTATGTTTCTTAACAAATAGAGTTTTATCAACAGATCCCATTTGAAAATTATGACTTAAAAGAAATTTCGTTAGTTTCTTATACCATGCCCTAGGTGCTTGTTTTAATCCATAAAATGCCTTTTTAAGTCGATATACATGATTAGTGTTTTTGGAATCTTCAAATCCCATTGGCTGTTCAACATAGACTTCTTCATGTAAATCGCCATTTAGAAAAGCACTTTTTACATCTATCTGATAGATCTTTATCTTTCTAAAACATGCAATGGATATAAATAGTCTGATAGATTCAAGACGTGCTACTAGTGCAAAGGTTTCATCGAAATCAATCCCTTCAATTTGAGTATAACCTTGTACCACCAGTCTAGCCTTGTTTCTAATTATATTTCCACATTCATCAGACTTATTTTTAAAAATCCATTTTGTTCCAATGATGTGTTTATCTTTAGGTCTTGGTACGAGATACCAAACATCATTTCTTATGAATTGGTTGAGTTCATCTTGCATCGCAACAATCCAGTTTTCATCAGCCAGAGCTTCTTTTACGTTAGATGGTTCAATTTGGGATGTAAAACATACATAATTACATATATCCTCAAGTTGTCTACGGGTGCGAACACCGGTGAGAGGGTTTCCAAGAATTTGTGTAGTTGGATGATCTTTAACAGTCCTCAACTCAGAATCAGTTTGATTCGATGAAGTATCAGGTTTATCAATGATTAGTTCTTCATCATTATCTGAATTAGAAGTTGGTGTGTTTAAATGATCATCAATGACAACATTGATGGATTCTTGAATCACACCAGTCCTTTTGTTCAGGACCCTATAAGCTCGACTATTTAAAGAGTATCCTAGAAAAATACCTTCATCACTCTTCGTATCGAACTTTCCCAAATTTTCACGATCACGTAAAATATAGCACTTGCTGCTAAAAACTTGAAAGTATTTAACAGTAGGCTTTTTATTAAACCACAATTCGTAAGCCGTTTTATTATTATCTTTTCTAGTGTAGACTTGGTTAATAATATAGCAAGCTGTGTTGACTGCTTCAGCCCAAAGATTTTTAGAGAGCTTCATGCTATTCAACATAACATTAGCCATTTCTTGAAGCACCCTATTCTTTCTATCTACAAGTCCATTTTGTTGTGGAGTTTTGGGAGCAGAGAATTCATGTAATATTCCTTGGTCGGTACAGAACTTCTCAAAATTGCTATTCTCAAATTCAAATCCATGATCACTACGAATTTTACTGATTTGAGAGGATTTTTCAGTTTGAATCCTTTTGAGAACTTTTCTTACTTCTTCAAGGGTTTCAGATTTATCCCTTAAGAAGACTACCCAAGTGAATCTAGTAAAGTCATCACATATTACCAAGATGTACTTTTTACCACCACGACTTTCCGTTCTGGTAGGTCCTATCAGGTCCATGTGGAGAAGTTCGAGTGGTCTAGATGTGGTATTTGAATTTACTTTTTTATGTGAGTTCTTTGTTTGTTTGCCTATCTGGCACTCACCACATATTTTATCTAATTTCTGAAGTTTGGGTAAACCTCTTACAAGTTCTCGTTTGCTCAATCGATATAAATTTCGATAATGTACATGTCCAAGACGTTTGTGCCATAAGTCGGTCTCGTCTGTATAGACCATGTAACATGTTTGATTAGATGAGTTGAATTCACTTATAATATAGCAATTTTCAGACGTTCTACGTCCAGTTAATATTACAGAACCCTTATTGGTTAGTATTTCACAGCTTTGATTAGAAAACCGAACATTGTGGTTATTATCACATATTTGTGATATACTAAGCAAGTTGTGCTTTAGGCCTTCAACGTATAAAACATTTTTAAACACTGGAAGATTAAAAAGTTGAACCGTACCTTGGCCTAAAATCTTACAGTTGCTTCCATCACCAAATGTGACTGAACCATCAGTCATATCTTTCAGATCGATGAATAAGGCTTTGTCACCTGTCATATGCCTGGAGCATCCACTATCTAGGTACCACTTTGAATGACTTGTTGCTTTGAAAACAGTGTGAGCAACCAAGCAGGTGACTTTAGGAACCCATTTCATAACTGTTTTGGGTTTAGGAACATAGTTGGTCTTCTTTTGTGTATACTTGTAGGAATGACCTATAGAGTTAGATTTTAATAGCTCCTTGAGTAAATCAACTATCTTTTCAGCTAGGGGATTTCGATTCTGATTAAAGTTGACATGGCTGTTTCTAGGTTTTTGAAAAGTTTTTGAATTTTTAGAAAAATCTTGATAAGCACTTTTCCCTTTTGAGTTTGAGGACTCTCCTTTAACAAACATAGGAGGAGTATACTTTTGTTTAGGAGGTAGATTTTTATCATACCCCAACCCAGATCGATCGCCACATTTTCTTGATCCGGATAACAGTTTTTCTAACTTTGGATCACCTTGGGCATATTTCCATGTGTCCTTTAAACTCAGAAGAGAGGATACTTCAGTTTTAAGATTCTCAATTTCAGATTTTAAATCAACAATTAGTGAGTTTTTGAATTCCAAATCACATTTTGATTTTTCAAAATTATCTGAAATTTGTGATTTTTCTAAGACAAGTGATTCAAAACAATTTTTGAGTTTGGAAAACTTTTCTTTTTGAAGTTTAAGTTTGACAGCAATTTTACAACTTTCCTTATATAGGGCATTGTAAGCGTCTTGAAGATCATCTTCATTTTCACATTCACTATTCAGATTTTCTTCACTTGTAGAGTCATTATCTAAAAATGTGAATTTGGCTAAAGTCATAAGAGCTTTAATCTCATTGCCCGACTCAGTTTCAGAATCTTCTGACTCAAAAGTACCTTCAGAATCAGATGATTCATCCCATGTAGCCAACATACCCTTCTTCTTGGGTTTGTCCCTTTTAGGACATCTATTTGCTAAGTGCCCATATTCTAGACAGTTGTAACATTGACTATCTTTCAAAGATTTTCGAGATTTGGGTTTAAACTTCTTTTTGTCATTTGATTTTTGAAAATCAACTATTTTCTTGCTTTTGAAAATCTTATAAAATTTTTTAGCCAAAAGAGCCATATCATCTTCTGAATCAGAATTTTCTTCTGAATTACATTTAGAAGATTTTAGCGCGATAGATTTACCTTTAGGAGTTTTAAAGTTTAACTCGTAGGTTTGTAGAGAACCAAGTAGTTCTTCAACCCTCATATTATCCGTATCACGAAGTTCCTGGATCACGGTTACATTTGAATTGAACCGTTCAGGAAGTGAGCGTAATATTTTTGCACACACTTTACTTTCTGGGATCTTATCGCCAAGACCCCACATTGAGTTTACAATGTCATTTAATCTAGTGTAAAAGTCCATAAACATTTCATTTTCCTCCATATGAATTTCTTCAAATCAGGTTATGAGGAGTTGGACTTTAGATTTTTTGACAATTGTAGTACCCTCGTGTGTCATTTCTAATACATCCCAAGCTTGCTTTGCAGTATCACAAGAGATGATTCTTTTGAACTCATCCGGTGATAGTGCGTAAGTAATTGCATTTAGTGCTTTAGCATTTGCACTACTATCACTTTTCTGAAGGGTGGTCCATTGGTAATATGGTGTGGTTTTCATAGATTTTGAACCATCAACCCCAGTAACTTCCATGATAGGAGGATTCCATTCAGTCACTGTGGCTTGCCACACATTTTCATCCATTGATTTGAGGAAGATCCTCATTCTGGCTTTCCAATAAGCATAGTTGGAGCCATCAAAGGGTGGAGGCCTAGTGACTGAAAGGCTATCAAAATTTGACATCTTAAATAGCTTAAATCGTTAGCTCAGGAATTAAACCCCAAAAAAAAAAATGAGCTATTAGGCTCTGATACCACTTGAAAAGGCCAAGCTATATGTCTTAGAGGGGGGGTGAATAGGACAATGCCAAATAAAAACTAATAACAGCGAAATAATAAAGAAAATGATAGCCAAATTAAATAACAATGCAGGAAAGTAAAACAACCTCAAAATTCAGATCTTGAGAGGTTGATACAAACGTTATTCTAAAGACAACCTTACACCAAAAACAGAGTTTATGGTAAGACAACCTTATTTCTAGAAAGGTCTTTGTATCAAGTCTCAAATCGAAGAGGAATACAGAATTAAATATAAACTGAAATGAAATAACTTGTAATTAAAGATGTATTTTTCTAGGGACAGCCATACACCATAAAAATGGCAGGGCAACCTTGCTGGAACAACTTTCAAATGAAATTGAAAAACAAGCTTATAAAGGAATAGCAGAAAGTAAATTCTAAGCTATTACAACATTCTCACAAAGCTTGAAATAATTACAACATTCACCACCATACATACATCCCACAAAAAGAATAAAAATTAGAAGAGTAAAACAATCAACCACAACACAAGGGTTTTTAGTGGTTCGCCTGTGTGTTCACCAACTGTTATCCAACAGCCACACAAAAAGCTACTCCACTCCTAATATCCTCACACAGGGGATATTAGCTTTCACTAATGATAGGTTTTCCCAGGTTCACCCAAAACCCTTACAATTGTGTCTTTGTATGTGGGCTTACACAATTAAAAAAACCCCCACTTCTGAGTTTTCCTGGCTCTCCTCAGATAACCAAAATAACAAGATTTTTCTGGCAAATCTTGAAAGAAACCAAAATCATAGAAAGGAATTTACAATATGTAAAATACCTGAATATCTTCTTCGTTGTAGCAGCCCGGTAGAACCAAATCAAAGTAGATGATTGAATGTCCAAGTTCAATGTTCAGTACTTGATTACAATGGTTCTAGTTCTAATAGATTTTAAATTAAACCAAATAGGGCTTGCCTTAATTGATTTTGATTCCAAAGAAAGGGAATAATAGTTCCTCTTTATCAAATCAGATTGGAATAGCAGAAACAAAATCAATTAAAATAAAGCTAGGGAAAGAAGATATTAAATAAGCACACTTAGCTTAGATGGAGCACAGAATTATC
Source organism: Magnolia sinica (assembly GCF_029962835.1). Lineage (NCBI taxonomy): Eukaryota > Viridiplantae > Streptophyta > Magnoliopsida > Magnoliales > Magnoliaceae > Magnolia > Magnolia sinica. Next base: position 62,220,940 of record NC_080581.1, read on the forward strand.
TCTCAGAAGTTCGATGAAGATTGGCTTGAATACTATAATTAAATCGATGATTTCTTCTGAGATTCGTGCACTATTTATAGGTGAGAAGATCAGGTCTTCGACTGGTCTAGAGTGCTCTACGACTAGTCGAAGCCATAACAGATATTTGAAAGATTAGGCGGGATAAGCGCAGACCGTTCTACGACTGGTCGTAGCCCTCCTACGACTGGTCGTAGGTCTCCTACGATTGGTCGTAGGTTTGCTTCGACTGGTCGTAGGTCCTGCAAAGGTTCGCTGGACTTCGAGTCGTAGATTCTACGACTGGTCGAAGATCAGTCGACACTGTTCCTACGACTGGTCGAACAGATTCCTGGACTAGTCGAAGGCTAACAGATTTTATCCGGAATATGTAACAAACTTACGACTGGTCGAGGATTTTCTTAGACTGGTCGAAGCAAGTCTAGGACTAGTCGAAGAAGACCTAAGACTGGTCGAAGAACAGACCAATCACATGTAAAATAACATTCGACTTATGTATCCGAAATGACCTACTTCTAAGGTCATCCTATGGTCAAACAAACCTCAATCATGAAGTATGGACATTGAAACAAGAGACCATGAAGAATGAGCCTTGAAGTCTTGATGTAGACTAAACCTTGAAGTAGCTTAATCATGAAAGTGGCTTGAGTTTCAGCTTGAGTCTTGAGTTCAGCTTGACTTTCAACTTGAGTCTTGAGTTCAGCTTGAGTCTTGCCTTGTACTTTCTTTTTCTTTTCAGCTTGAGTCTTGTGAGCAGTTCTTACATTCAAGAGTCTTGTCTTGTGATCAGTTCTTTCATTCAAGATCTTGAGTCTTGTACTTGAGAGCTTTGCTTGATGTGAGCTTAGCTTGTTCATGAAGTCATGAATGTTGATCCTTGAGAGAGCTTCACTTAAGCAGGTTATATAAAACATAACAGAGATTTTGTCACCACAAATTTAACAACTTACAGGGATATAAACTATAGCACTTACAAGTATACCCTCAACGACTCTTCCAGATGACTGAGGATCCTAATGGGCTGCGTAGAATCTAGCCTGAGCTAGCTGGGGAGGTGCCTGTCCCCTCTGAGTGTGCTGCTGCTGCTGCTGTCGCTAAGGCGGTCGAAACTGCTGCCTCTGCTACTGCGGCCTCAGAGGTTGGTGCTGTTGCTGAGGTGGCCTCATTAGTGGGGGCTACTGTCGCCGCTACTGTGGGGGTCTCTACTGCGGTTGTGGTGGAGGCTGCTATGGACCTCTCGGCTGCTGTTGCTGGGGATGGGGCATTCCTACATACGGTGCCTCATCGCACCGCACCTGAAACAAGAGCCGGTGAACTGCCTCAAAGGTGGTGCTGGAGGTACTGTTGGCACTCGGAAGGCTGGGCAACTTGTGTGCCTCTGCTGTGTTCAACCCTATTAGGAATCACTAGAAGGAGTCTACCTCTTCCGGTCTCTCCTCTGACCGCGATCAGACTGAGAACCGGCACACTCAGCCTTAAAAATCTGGGCCTTCCGTACCACCCCCTCGAAAGTTGGGAGCTCATGCCCAATGACATGGCCTCGAAGACCGTAACACAAGCCATCCTCAAATTAGAGGGCTCTCCACTCCTCATCATCCACCAAGTACGGTGCAAATCTAGATAGTGCTACAAAACGAGCCACGTACTGAGCCACTGTCATATCACCCTGCACCAAGGCCTCAAACTCCAATGTCCGCTGTCGTTGGATGTGATCAGGAAAGTACTATTGGTTAAACCGATCAACAAAGTCCTCCCATGTCCACGTAAACTCGGCGCCTACTGCTCAGGAAACTGATGTCCACCAGTGCTCAGCCTCACCATGGAGGAGAAATACTGCTAATCAGACTCGCCGTTGGGTCGTACATCCCATCGTATCGAATATCTACTCCACATCATCGCACCATCTCTCAGCTACCGTCGAGTCTGGCTCACCCTGGAAACGCGGGGGATCGAGCCGTCGAAACTCTCAAAGAAGGGAGTTCGCGTGCTCCTGCTCGGCCTGGTCCGGTGAAACAACGGGGTGTCTGCCCTACCCCTAAAGTGCGGCCGTCACAGCCTGCAACATTTGCTGTAACTGGTAGGCACTCACGGATACGGTCGGATCTACACCGGTCTCTGGTGGAGGAGCAGCATCCTCAGGATGGGCAGTAGGAACCTGTGGTGGTGGAGTGAGGATCATAGGTATTAGGACGGGAGCCGCAGGTGGTGGAGCAAGAGTCTCAGGTGGTGAAGCGGGAGTCGATCGGGTCACTCTCTTACGCGGCATGTCCTACAGAAAAGAGTAAAGGTGCCTATTAACTTTGAAAACTCTCGAAGGCACGCACGTTAAGGGTCTCTAACAAAAGGTCGTTAAGCTATCCGAACATCGAGACTTGGCCATTTATAGCAGATATGTAATGTTGTTCTTGGTTAGTCTTGAGTTATGCTCTAATACTAACTTCTGTCACGCCCCAAACTTGGGAACCGGGCTCACAAAATTTTCGGTGACCGAATCCGGCACCGACAGCCTCCATGTACCCCATTCTCGGCTCCCAGCACCCATTCTCCAGGTTCCGATCCTGGGATGCTACGAGGAGGATTTCCAACATCAGTTTGATTTGTAATAAGCATAACTAAAGGCATAACCTACAAACAACAACCAAAAACTCCATCACATTTCCACTATGATAAAAAACTTTATAAGTACAATGAGCATAAAGGGAAATACAATGATGATAGACAAAAGCTCCTACCTCAGCACTGCTGCGATCCAATTTCACCTGCATGCAATGGTCATGCATAAGCTTATAGAAAGCTTAGAGGGTGGTATAAGTGTGTGCGTAAGGTAGTAATACAATTAGGCGGTATCAGAGTAATATGCAACATGCTGATGAATCTATGAATGCTATTAACCGTACCAAGGCCATGCGGTGTAATAATGTCGGCTGTACCAAGGCCATGTGATGCGAGAAGCAACTCAAGCATACAAATCCTCATCTAAGTCCACATATCAACACAGCTCAACTCTGGAATATCACCGGGGTCTAGTACACTCCGAACCAGATTACCGCCCCATCGCACGCAATAAAGTGAGTGGAAGAGACCTCACTATTTTTCTGCCAATATCGGGCTTGGCTCGTTGAAAGCGGACCGATTCCTCGAGCTGGTCAAACTCAACCTAGCTTTGCCCCCTCGTCTCGGGCAGGTAAGGCCGCACCCCCTTCAACTGACCACGACATAGTGGAAAACTCGGCCTTTTGGTAATCGACACTTAGCGCTTATACACCCACTCGGTCTAAACATTGAAGCAACCTCCTGGTACCATAAGGGTTTAGGGACTTTCACCCAGGGATATCTATAGCACCCCATGTAGAACAAGATTTCCAGTATCTAATCATGCCAACCAATACACCTGTGGAGGCTAAGGCCCTGATGTCTCTAGGGCGTACAGTACCATATCACACAATGTGAATGCATGAATCACACTATCCAGTCATGCAACAATCCTGCACGTATCGTGCGCTCATGTAAGGCAGCACCGCCTATTCGAGAGCCCCTAAACAATCTGCCCGAAGGCATATCCTATGATCAGTCACTTCTCATATCAACATATATATGATGCGTATGATCATGAATCATGGAACTATACTAAACATGTTATATGGTGATGGATGTTACTTATAACGAAGATGGGCCTATACGGCCTACAAGTATGTGCCTAATAATGGGCCCTAGGGAGAATTATAATGCAGACATTTAACCAACATTATTCTTACAATGTGGACGTCAAACCAACATTGCTCATAGGGTACGACCGTCATAAACATCATTACACAAACCATGGTAGAGTCACATATTGTAATGGACTTGTGTACGTCCAATTGGGCCTCAACCCATGGGCCTTAGATACAACAAATGGGCCGCATCACATGGGCCTTATGTATATCAGGCAGGCCTCAATGGATGGGCCATAACTACATTAAGATGGGTCTAATCATATGGGCCTCATATATATCAGGGTGGGCCTCAACAACAGGCCCCGTATATCACATCGGCCCAACCAACTGGGCCCCAAGTACATCACATCGGGCCTAGTCAAATGGGCCGAATCAATGGGCCGATTTAAATGGACTGAGTCAAATGGGCCAAATGTATATCAAATCGGGCCCACCCTTATGTATTTGAGATCCGACCTATTCATAAGTTATCATGGAGATAGATGAAATGAAAAATAATTATCAACCTAATTAGAAACTACCGTTGCCCTTAGAAGTTGAACGATGGGTGTCACGATCCACTATTTAAATGGTAGGGTCCACTTGAGCTTTAGATCTAACCCATCCTTTTGCCCATGCCATGAAAGTGATATCTCAATATGGTTGAACGGTTTAGATACAAAGTAGGCATCATGGTGGGCCCCACCATTCAAATAGTGAACAATGTAGATAAGGCACATACATTGTTGGGGCCCATGCCAGAGGGATGAAACACATATATCTAGGGTTGGTCCCACCGTCAGAACAAATACACATGTGTGTCATGGTGGGACCCACGGAGCTCTGGACGTTAAGGGAGAGAGAGAGAGAGCAGCACGTGGCTGCTTTTTTAAACTTTTTCTTTGCCTTCTTTTTTTTTTCCTTTTTCTTTCCTATAACAAAATAGAGGTGGGTCCCACGTAGGCCCACCCTCATGTATTATATATAAACTATATGATATATATGATATATAGCTGCTGCTGTGCAGCTTTTAAGCATTTAAAGGGAGAGGTGGGTCCCACGTAGGGCCCACCATCTCATATATATATATATATATATATATTATATTATATTATATAAAATAGCCATGTCCAGGCCATCCACGGCCTAGACAATCACGTGGATCAAGGGGGGGCCCACACGTGGGGTGTGTCCCATCGTCAGATGGACGGTGGTCACAATACATGCATCATGGTGGGACCATCTTATACAGATGGACGACATGGATACAACACATATAGTGGTGTGGCCCACCGAAATGGATGAGCGTCCATGCCCGTACACCCATGTCAGATACCAAGACCTCAAGTGTTGAAATAAGGCATCTTTCACTCGGTCTGCCACTTGAGCTATGGACTGGGTGGGTCCCAGCGTTGAAACGGGGTATCTCTCACTCAGTCTACCACGTGAGCTATGGATGGGTCCCACCATCCTTGGACGGTCGATGCACCACACATGTGTGAGTGTGTGGCCTACCAAAATGGATGGATGATGTGGGGGGGTTCCATGGACCCCACCGCCTGCACACACTTCATGTCAGTACACACCCCATGTCAGTGCGCCAACTGTCATTCCACACTACCACTGTTAGCTACTCCCACTGTCAGCCCACTTCACTGTTACCTACTCTCACTGGTGCGTCCGCTTGGACGGACGGTGTGGGTGTACACCCCATCAAGGTGGGTTCCACACAGACGTGGCCCACTTGATCTTAATATTTGTGTTTCTTATCCTCTAGGCCCACTGATGACCTAGATAAAACGGGTAAATGGCGCCGATTAAACGGCATGATCAAGGTGGGCCACATTGTTTTGGATGGGTGGACAGGATGGATGATCTTATGCATCAAGGTGGGCCACAAGCCATCATACACAAGAGAGAGAGAGAGATCGGCGAGGATGGAGGGCCCCCGCCACTATGGGCCCCTCTTGCATACAAACATTCATCAAGTTGGGTCCCATATATATGGACCCTTAAATAAAAAAGAATGAAAAATAAAATCTAAGATCACCCACCGCCTTCTTCTTGTTCCCTTAGCTTCCTTTGCTCCTTGGCTTCGATCCTAACGGAGGAGATAGATTTTTGATGGTTGAGATGGGAGATGAGAGGGGAGGAAGTGGGCCACACACAAAGTTCTCATGGAATGTAGAAATGACTTGGACGTGTGAGGCTTTCTCTTGCTTGGGAAAATGAGTTGAGAATTGAGAGAGAGGGTTGTAAAGAGAGAGATGTGATAGAGTTATGGATGGGAGAGAAAGCGTTGGGTGTGTAAGAGCCTTTTTGACTTTTGAGGTAGATTGTGTAAGAAAGGTATGGGTGGTGTAAGAAACTTTTGACTTTGGAGGTTGCTTGGAGAAGGGTGTGAGGTGATGTGTACTTGATATGTACTTGACATGATGAGATTAATTGATTGATTGATTGATGTTGCAAGTCATAGAGATTCTCTCAAAATTTACACATGCAGTGTTTTCCTCGCACCGAACGCTGGCCCACATCTCCTGCCCAGATTATCGGATTGGCACGCGAGATGTGGCATCGGAACCGCGGCGATGGCGCAGTCGTAAGGGTACAAGTCTCAGTTTGAGTCAATTCAGGTTGACGACGTGTGACTCAGGATAGTACGCAAATACTGGCTAAGGGTCGAAGGTTGCCAAAATTCGATTGGGAAGATTGCGGAAGCCTACGGAATAGTACGGTTTGGGATATGGGTCTAACACCACCGAGCTGGGTTGTAACGCCCTGAAAATCGGGGGTCGAGTAAAAGTCCAACTCCTGAGTTCCAATGCATCATTATGAAACATAGATGATGATGATTAAATGTTGTTTGTGTTTGTACATTAATCATGAGTAGGATTATACCAAAACAGTAATTCATACTCCATATCAATTCATATAATACAAGTGGAAGACTAAAAATGTATATAGTCGTGTATGAGCTAAGAGGATCATGATCTGCCTCCAGAGTATGAATACATCACTGAGTCACCATATACATGTAATAGTTCAAAATAGTTTAACTACAATAATAAACCCTGTAGACCCGTCGATCCGGATGGCCTAAGCGAAACCACCGGAGAATTGCATATATGAGAACTCATCTTAATCGTCATAGTAATCGGGCTCCGCCTCCTGAGTCGCATCATCATCTGCAGCTAAAACAGAGACTGGTGGGTGTTAAGAATACCGTCCCAGAACGTGGGAGTGAGTGTTCAACTCAGTGGGACCATAGAGCAAAGGTTAACATGTTATCAATTCAGTTAAGCAGTAATGATAAAGCAGACATATCAGACATTTCTAGATAGTCATATTAATGTAAGGATGAAATATAAGCATGATGCATGCCCTCGCTTACACTCCCTCATGCGACACCATCTTATGGTCGCGGTGCGCTTTCTTTTCTCTGTGCTCTTCAACCCGGGGCACATGCAGTGCGATGAAATGAGTGTGATTACCGAGTTATTATTAGTCCCTTTCATAGAGCAAGATTAAGAAGCTAAGGTACCTCCCTCATATCAATTCCCAAACAATGATCCATTCTAGGGTCGTCAATCCTAGTAAATCTCATACGATGATACGGTTCTAGGTCGCTGCAAAGGGCTCGTCACCTTATCAGTGCAGGCCTAGTGTACTCTTGTTACTACGTAAGTACTCGTCGCCTCTATACAGTCTTAGTGTACTCTTGAGGTCATTACAAAGGGCTCGTCACCTTATCAGTGTAGGCCGACAGCTCGAATACAATGTTCCATACCACCGTATTTGGCTCATGAGTCTGGGTTGCTCACTGGTGACTACGGGGAGGATCGTCACCCCAGCGTAGGTCGACAGCTCGACCACGGTGTCCCATACCACCATGCCCGACTTATTAGTCTTAGCGGATCGAGGTACCAAGGTTAAAGGGTTTTCACTGGTGAGTTTGGTACCTTAGATTCAAGCAGTAGCGTCCATACATGGTGAACATACATCGAGTCAATTGAGTTACTTGACGAGCTCAATTAGTACGAGCGCACGTTGAGTTGATCGACATGAAGTGCGTAAGTAGTCCGTATGGCCTAACCACTGCCAACATCCCAAGTACGGCTCGGATTCATCGATCACGTCCTATGTGGTGAGACAACCTCAGCCACCAAATTAAAATCTGTTACCGATTGCCTGGACTATTCCATAGTCCCAAACACATTCAATGATAACAGATAATCATACCAGCTAATCAGGACAGCAATGGATCAACAATTCCAATCATACAAGCATGTGAGCATTTGATGGATTTCAACTTAAACATGAATTCACACATAAGCAGCGTCTAAGTAAAACAGACAAAGAATGCAAGTTACATGGAGGAAATCATACACATCATTAAGATAGTTGAGAATCTCTTCTCAACGCTCATATATCGTATAATTTATTACACACTTGATCACTCAGACATTTCTACAAACACTTAGACTACACATTCCAACATACGTGACGTATATTGGTGATAGCACGTCTTAGGGTAAATCCTTTCACCCAGGAGTTGTTACACATATAACTAACATAAACATACGACAATTAATCATGGCAAACACACGTTCTAATTTCATACGTATACGATACTTTTTACATATACATGGAATACACTAAACTCAATATAGTTCATATATATCAGAAACGCGATACAAACATCGCATTTGGCATGTGAAATTGCACCCACATCAGTAATAAACCATTAACCGACATTGAAAACCTTGAAAACCATAACCTATACGTTTATAGTCCGCACCTTTCGCCGGTAGACTCGTAACGAACTCAGTTTTAAAGCTAAGTCTTTGTCTACGGCAGGTTGGCAACCTATAACATAAATTAGGTTGGCTATTTCATAACTTACACTATCTGAAACCTTTAAAAAATTAGGGTTAGGTTTTCTTATCTAAGAACAGGATTGGTATCCCCCGTATAGCGACACAGGAGTGGTGGCTAAGCACGTGGAGCATCAGAAAAATATCCCAACATCTATCTCTCACTCTCTCTCTCTCTCTTCCTCAGTTTCTTCTTCTCTTTTCTCTCTTCTTTCCCTTAGGGTTTGCAAAATTCGTATGGCATAGGAGAGGGAGTGTTTAAGGTCCTTATATAGGCCCAGGTTTGATGGGAATGGCCCCAGGGCCAAGGTATACTTAGGTTATATCCAAATACGGACCGTTCCGGTCCAACGAAGCACTTCTGGTTGCCCCTTTTCCACGTGCGGTTGGACTTATGCTCCCTGACCATGGATCTAGGTCGGGCTGAGTTTTTGTTCCGATCAGATTTGTAAATCAGCCGTGGTGGATCAGTTTCAGTTCAATGGTCACGGTCACTCGATCAGGGCCACAAGTACATCGACATGTGTGGGACATTTCTCCTGATCCGAGGGTATATTTAGGTCAGATTCTGACGATTTGAATCTTTATATTTGGCCCGCAAACGATGCGACTCAGATTACTTAAATTCAAATTTTATTTCCAAATATTTTCATGTTTCTCACATTCTTCACTCCGGGATCAAGTTATGTAGTTCTAGACATAATCAAGACTTGATTTCCAAGGGGGGTGTCAAGTCCAGTAATGCGGTCATAAATGTATAGTTTCGGGGTAATCAGACTTTCGACGTGCAGTCCAGGTCTGATTCGGAGTTTCGATGTGCTCTCGAGAGCAATCGGGTTTAAGGATGGATTCTAGATTTCAAGGTAATGTAGCGTCAATGATTCTACACTTTTTCGGTCTTGTAGATCATATTTAAAGTGATTAGTGCTAATTTCATAAGAACTCTAGTTTAACACTTGCTAGTATTAACCTAATTTCTAAAAGGTTTTGGTCGTGGGTAATTTCTGCCAGAGGGGGTACTCAGGTCTTTGTACGTATTTTTTCGAGACGTTACAATCTATCCCCCTTAAAGAAAAATTTTATCCTCGAAATTAGTACCTTTTCGTACTCCTCAAGAATCTGAGGGTATTTCTTTCGAACCTCGGCTTTTGTTGGTAGCATCTTCTTTCGTGTGATGCGTCCACAACACTTTCACAAGTGGAATGACCTTGCTACGTAATACCTGCTCCTTCCTGTCTAGAATACGCGTCGGTCGCAGTACATATGTAGCGTTCTCGATCAACTGTACCTGCTCCCATTTGATAATGTGGGAAGGATCGGGAACGTATTTCTTCAGCATAGATACGTGAAATACATTATGTATGCCCGCAAGTGGTGTGGGCAAAGCAAGGCGGTACGCTAACACCCCCACTCGATCAAGTATCTGGATAGGGCCAATGAATCGAGGCGTAAGCTTTCCCTTTTTGTCAAACTGAAGGACTCCTTCATAGGAAAAACTCTGAGGAACACATGGTCTCCGACCTCGAACTCTAGCGGTCGTCGTCTCGTATCGGCATAGCTCTTCTGTTTTCTCTGTGCTGTCAAAAGTCGGCGCCTGATGATGTCGATCTTCTCTAAGGTCGCCTGTACTAACTCTGGGCCAATCAAGCTTTTCTTGCCAATCTCTGCCCAGCAATGCGGTCCTCTGCATGAGCGCCCATCCAGTGCCTCGTAAGGAGCCATGCCAATACTCGCCTAGAAGCTGTTATTATAGGCGAACTCTGCATAAGGAAGACAGTCATCCCAACTGTCCTTGAAATCCAGCACACAGGCCCGCAACATATCCTCCAGAATCTGATTCACCCGTTCTGTCTGCACATCAGTCTGTGGGTGGAACGCGGTACTGAACTTCAACTTTACACCCATCGCTTCCTAGATGTGAGTCCAGAAAATAGATGTAAATCACGTGTCTCGGTTCGACACGATCTCCAATGGAACTCCATGCAGATGTACAATCTCTTTGATGTACAACCTGGCCAACTCTTCTGTAGAGTTCGAAACTTTGATAGGGAGGAAATGAGCTAATTTTGTCAATCGGTCCACGATCACCCAAATGAAATCATAACCCTTCCTCATCTTCGATAGACCTGATATGAAATCCATAGAGATGAAGTCCCACTTCCATTCAGCTATGGGCATGGGCTGAAGCAAACCAGGGGGTCGGCGATGCTCTGCCTTAACCTACTAGCACATGAGACAACGGGACACATAATCTGCTATGTGAGCCTTCATATTGTCCCACCAGTACGACCTCTTCATGTCACGATACATCTTTGTACTGCCTGGATACATAGCCATCGTAGAATCGTGAGCGGCCTCAAGAACTTCTTTCCTCAAGTCAGGGAGGTTTAGGATGCATAGGCGGCCACGGTAACGCAAGCCTCCATCTGTTCTAACTCTCCACTCGGCATCCCCATCGTTGTTAGCCTGTTCTCTCATCTTCGCCAATAGCTCATCGTCTATCTGAGCCGCGATGATCCTGTCATCAATGAGGGGTTGTACTCGAATATGTGCGATGCCCTCATACGGCTCCTCCACTGTGAGTTTTTGCTCAAAGTCTTGCACGAACTCTACCATGTCCCACTCTGCTACCATCAATGGAGCCGCAAAATGCCATTGCCTTCTTGTGGCTCAGTGCATCTGCCACAAGGTTGGCTTTGCCAGAATGTTAAGAGACTTCGAACTTGAAGTCCTTCAGTGTCTCCATCCATCGTCGCTGCCTCATATTCAGGTCTCGCTGAGAAAATATGTATCTGAGGCTCTTGTGGTCGCAAAAGAGCTCGAACTCCTCTCCGTAGAGGTAATGTGTCTAGAGTTTTAATGCAATATGACTGCTGTTAACTCTAGGTCGTGTGTAGGGTAATTCTCCTCGTATTTCCTCAACTGTCTGGAGGCATATGCAATCACCATGTCCTTTTGCATAAGGACACAACCCAAACCAACACGAGATGCATCGGTATATATGACATACTTGACCCCTTGCTCTGGCAATACTAGCACAGGGCAGTCGTCAACCTGTCCTTCAGCTCCTGAAAAAGTGTTTCTACCTTTTCATTCCAAGTGAACTTCAAATCTTTCCGTGTCAACTGAGACAAAGGTCTGGTTATCTTTGAGAAATTCTGAATGAATCGTCGATAGTAACCTGCCAGACCAAGAAAACTCCTCACCTCGGTAACCGAACCGGGCTACTCCCAGTCCTAAACTGTGACTACCTTAGCAAGGTCCACAGCTATCCCTTCCTTGGACACCACATGTCCCAAGAACTTGACTTCTTCTTTCCAGAAGTCGTATTTCTTTTACTGGGTGAACAACTGGTTCTTCCTCAGAGTATCCAAGACTACTCGCAAGTGTTCCTCGTGTTCTTCCCGACTCTTGCAGTATATCAGAATGTCATCAATAAACACAATGACGAATCGGTAAAGGAACGGCCGAAATACTCTGTTCATCAAGTCCATGAACACAGCCGGAGCATTTGTAAGACCGAACAACATCACAAGAAATTCATAGTGCCCAAAACAAGTCCTGAAAGCAGTCTTTTGCATGTCTTCATCCCTAACGCGCAACTGATGATACCCTGACTGCAAGTCAATCTTCGTGAAATACTGCGCTCCTCTCAACTGATCAAACAAATCGTCTATCCTGGGCAGAGGATACTTGTTCTTCACCATCACTTGGTTCAATTTGCGGTAATCAATACACAACCGCAGTGACCCATCCTTCTTCTTCACAAACAACATAGGTGCTCTCCAAGGAGACACACTCGGCCGTATGAAGCCAGCATCTAACAAATCGTCGATTTGTTTCCTCAGTTCCTCCATCTCACATGGAGCCATAAGATAAGTCGAAAGAGATATGGGCGTCGCACCAGGCGCTAGATCAATGGTGAAATCAATCTCACGACGAGGAGGTAGCCTCGATATCTTACTAAACACTTCCCCAAAATCCTGAACTACAGGCGTATTTTCAAGTGTCGGGCTCTCAATATTCTTCAGTAAGGAAGCATAACAAAGGACTCGAAAAGGGCAACTGACCTGCACGGGGAACGTAAAGGGCGTGCCCTCAGGTTCGTACATTGTCAGCAGACGAGTCTCACAGTCAATCTCGACCCTCGCTTCAGTTAACCAATCCATACCAAGGATGATGTCGAAATGGTATAGTGTAGTGATAATCAAGTCAATGCATATTGTCCTGCTCCCTATATCTATTAAACAACCTGCACACATTTTGGTGGCATCTGAAAAAGTCTCTGGTGTTGCGATAACTTGTACCCCAACTATCGGAGTCATCTTCAGCCATAAGTGCTAGACTGCAGAACATGATATCATGGATATAGTGGATCCCGTATCCACCAACAGAAATATAGGGGTACCTTCAATGTGGGCGGTGAGCTCGAAGGCCAAAGGTACGGTAGCAGTGGTGTCAGGCGCCTGTACTATAAGTGCGTGGATGTGCACTTGCTGAGATCTGTTAGGCTGAGGCACCATAGGTCGCTAAGGTGGCCTAAATAGAGGTGCAAGGGGCCTGAAGGAAGGATGTGCAGGTGCTGTCCGTAGGGGTGGAGCCGATAGAGCCTGAGGGCGAGAGCGGTCGATTCTCTGTAGCGGCAAAAACCCACTATCTCTCATGCGTGCAAAACAGCTCTCCGCAGTATGGCCTGGTCTCCCACAATACATACATGTCACACCAGGTCACCTCATCGGAACTAGTGGAGCCACAATCCTGGGAGGAGAGTCGATATGGGATCTCTTGCCGAGGAATGGCCTGCTCGACATATCTGATGGTGGCCTAGGGATCATAGGCCCACAAGAATGTGACAATCGATCCTCATCCTGCTCCACCCATATAGACATGTGTACTAGCTCAGCATAAGAGGGTATGCTAGCATAGCACATCTTCAAGCGAATGTCAGGTCGCAGGCCCTCGAAAAAATGCCGCATCTGCATCTGCTCGTCAGCAAATACTGTAAGGATGTACCTGCCCAACTCCATAAACCGGTGCTCGTACTCTGTCACTGAGATGCCTCCCTGTCTGAGGCGTAAGAACTTATTCTCCTTCTCATGCTGGTACGTCAGGGGATAGTACTTCTCGTGGAAGCAAAACTCAAAAGCTGCCCACGTTTACACATAGTCAACTGCAACGGTCTGCAGGACACTATCCCACCACAAGCTAACCTCCTTTTCAAACATAAAGGTGGCCAACTCGACCTGCTCTGGCTCTGTACAGTGTAGCATCCTCAGCATCTTAGAGATGCGTTCTAGCCAATATTCAACCTCCTCGGGTCTATGAGATCCCGCAAAGGTAAGAGGCCGCAAGCGCTGGAATCGCTCGAGGAGGCCACTCATACCTAAGTTCCCCATAGAGTATATAGAAGGTGCAGGTGAAGGCACACCCTCATCCTGAGCAGAAGGCCCTACAGTCCTAGCAGGGTGTACAGATGGTGAAGGTGGAGTCGCACTTCCACCCTGAGTTAGGGCCCTTGTAATAGTGGCCAAAAGCTGCTAGTGCTGCTGGTGCATCATCATCATCAACTGCTCCAACCTATCCGTAGGTGGGGCTGACTGAGGCTCATGCTGCGTCGAAGAAGATGCATAATTTTGATCACGAATCGGTGGTGTGTAAGGTGGCGACCCAACTGTAGGACTAGTAGAAGGCTGAGGCTCAGGCATAGTCTCATGAACCAGGCCTGAACCAAGGTCCGTACGACCATCACTCTAGGGAGGTGCCTGGTCCATCGAATCAATAAATGTGAGGCGTGCCATGCTCCACGTAACCTTAGGTGGCATTCCCTATATGAAATAGGGTGCAACTTACATAAGATGTAGCACAGCAATACACAATCCCTTAAACATTCCACACAACTTCATAGCAAAAGAGACTGCATGCATTTCATTTACCAAAATTTTTCACAGCACATGGAATACAGAGTTACACGAATCATGACAGAAAATGCATACAAACGCAAATATCCTAACACGGTAATAAAATAAGCTATGGGGTGACGGGTTGGATGACTAGGCATCCGAGTCTAGCGACGGAGGAGGGGCACCCTTATCCTGTAAGCAGCATAGGATGGACTTCAAAGTGCGAGTCACTTTCTTAAACTTGTGTTTCATGAGGCCCTGAAGATCCATTATTCCTGTCGTAGGACAACCTGACCTTCCTCAAGTCGAGCTAAGGGAGCTTGAACAGTTCCATGCTCTGGTGCCGTAGGAGGGGAGCTCTCATCCGTATCCCGGGCCTCCTCTTCTTCCTTGCTCTGCTCTTCTTCTATTTCAGCTCCCACTTCTTCCTCACTTTCTTCCTCTTCACTCTCTGTCTCATCCTCACTCTCATCAATTCAAGCCTGTCGTTGTCATGGCCTGATTCCCATCTGATTGAGAGTCGCTTCATTGATGTAATGGATTGGCACTAGCTTTTTCGCTCCAAGTCTGTAGCCAAACTCATGTGCAATCTTACATATGAGTCGGCCAAATGGGAGCGAATCCGACCTCCTGTTAGAGCGTGCGGTGAGAACTATCTGTTGCAGAACATACGTAGGCACACACAGCTTCTCTCCCTGCCCCACTTGATACAGGAAATCTACCATCAGGCACGTGCACTCGCTGCGGTTGCTCCACCTGTGGTAGACGTTGAACATGAAGATGTGGTGAAGTAGACGGAAGTCGCTAGTCATATTGGTCGCTAGAAGGCTATTGTTGGGTAACCACTGAACTAGTTAGCCACAAAGGGTCCGTGTGCGGCGATCTCTTTCATGTGCACTCCTTAGATTCTTCTCACTTGTATGTACCTCGCCAAGAGGCACATTCATAAGTCGAGATACTAAACCAACGTCAATTGTGGCTTCCCGATCTCTTCCACAAGGGATCTTGAACTGCAAGGGCTCCAGCGTAGGCTCTCGAATATGGGCATAGAAAGCTCGGATAGTGCCCACATTAACGCGGTACTCGCCATCAAATAGTAGACCCCACCCGGCCTCTTCTAGGCGCTTGAGCAAGAGGTATTTCCGAAATAGCCTTGCATCCACATGAGCTTCAAAAAGGACTCTACAGCCCTCATAAAATCCATGCGACAGCTCCGCCAAAAGAGTCCTTTCGACAGGAGCCTGGGGATTAAGATCCTGTTTAGTCAAAAACTCCCGATTGACGGTCGTACTCACGGCGGCACCTCTCGGTCTCCTCGAAGGAGTAGGGCGACTAGGCCCAGCTTCTTCCACAGGAGCTCTTTTCTTTCCCATGAGAGAAAGAAGGGTGGAAAGAGAGAAAATAGTCGTCACAAGCTCAAAAAGAGCCATTGAAATGGAAGGAAAAATGGGAATAAGATGGGTTATGGGCTCACAAGATCGTTGAAGCACACAATGGTATTTGTGTATTCCAAAAAGAGAAGGAATGAAGAAAGTTGAAGGAATGAGGAGGATTAGAAAAGGGATTGTTGAGTTTTGGAATCTTGAGCTACAAAGAGGGGATGTGTAGGCTCAAATGAAAGGGGGTAAAGAGCGAAAATGATGGAATAAGATAGGTTAGTGAGTTTACACGAATTTGAGACTCAAATGGAGGGTTTAAGAGCTCAAATGAGAGAATTAAAAGGGTTGGCAGCTGTGGTAGAGGGTTTTTGAAGGGGTGGTGCAAGGGTTGCACGAAAATATGAAAAGGAGTGTTTAGAGGAGGGGTTTGAGTGGAAAATCTAGAAATTTTGGAGAAAAGGAAGGCTTAGGGTGGTGGTTTGTGAAGGGGAGGTAGCATAGGAGGAGTTTTAACTGACCCCACATGCGTGCATGGGCCACACCACACCCAGGACCCATCGGCCCGAGCTGGCACGCCCGGCCAGGCCCGTTTGGCGGCGAGGCCTCGCCAAACTGGCGAGGTCCTTGCCGGTCTCTGAACTATCTGGCAAGGGTTCGCCCTTTGGACAAGGTCCTCCTACCCTCAGGTCCTAAAAAGGTGTGGGTCCCACCCTGGGTCCCCCTGGAGATGTGCTATTAGGTCCCCGACTCCGATTTGACTCGTTTTGAGTCATTTCGAATAAATTCTGATGTATATTCACGTTTACCGATTTTAAACGGCTGGGATAGAATAAAGCATGGTCTACACCCGTCAATTGACGGTCTAGGGGTGATTCGGGATCGACTCATTCGATCACGGATGGGTACAGACCCGAGTAAAGTGATCGATTTCGGTGAACTTTGCCAATTGGCAAAATCAGAGAAACTTAAGCTTGTTTCTACATTTCTCTCGCACCCAACTATGTTGAAAAGTGTCAGCGTACGTCGTGCAGGTCCAGTTTAATCCAAATCATGCTCTGATACCAACTTGTAACGCCCTGAAAATCGAGTGTCAAGTAAAAGTCCAACTCCCGAATTCCAACACATCACTTATGCAACATAGATAATGATGATTAAATGTTGTCTGTGTTAGTGCATTAATCATGAGTGGGATTATACCAAAACAGTAATTCGTACTCTAGATCAATTCATATAACGCAAGCGGAAGACTGGAAAATGTATATAGTCGTGTATGAGCCAAGAGGATCACGATCTGCCTCTAGAGTATGAATACATCACTGAGTCACCATATACAAGTAATAGTTCAAAATAGTTCAACTACAATAATAAACCTTGTCGCCCCGTCGATCCGGATGACCTAAGCAAAACCACTAGAGAATTGCATATATGAGAACTCATCCTGATCGTCATAGTAATCGGGCTCCGCCTCCTGAGTCGCATCATCATCTGTAACTACGACAGTCTGGTGGGTGTTCAGTACACCATCCCAGAACGTGGGAATGAGTGATCAACTCGGTGGAACCATAGAGCAAAGGTTAACATGTTATCAATTCAGTCAAACAGTAATGATAAAGCAGACAAATCAGACATTCCTAAATACTCTTATTAATACAAGGATGAAATGTAAGTAAGATGCATGCCCTCACCTACACTCCCTCATGCGACACCATCTTACAATCGCAGCATGCTTTCTTCCCTCTGTGCTCTTCAACCTGAGGCACATGCAGTGTGATGAAATGAGAATGATTACCGAGTTATTATTAGTCCCTTTCATACAACAGAATTGGGAAGCTAAGGTACCTACCTTATATCAATTCACAAACAATGATCCATTCTAGGGTCGTCAGTCCTAGTCACATACAATGATACGGTTCAAGGTCGCAGCAAAGGGCTCATCACCTTATCAGCGCAGGCCTAGTATACTCTTGTTGCTATATAAGGGCCCTTCGCCTCTACGTAGTCTTAGTGTACGCTCGAGGTCACTAAAAAGGACTCGTCACCTTATCAATGTAGGCTGACAGCTAGAATACAGTGTCCCATACCACCGTATTCGGCTCACGAGTATGGGTTGCTCACCGGTCACTACGGGGAGGCTCGTTACCCTAGCGTAGGCCGACAGCTCGACTACGGTGTCCCATACCACCATGCCTGGCTCATGAGTCTTAGCGGATCGAGGTACCAAGGTTTAAAGGGTTTTTACTGGTGAGTTTGGTACCTTAGATTCAAGCAGTAGCGTCCACACATGGTGAATATACATCGGGTCAATCGGGATACTGGACAAGCTCGACTAGTACGAGAGCACGTTGAGTTGATCGACATGAAGTGCGTAAGCACTCCGTGTGGCCTAACCACTGCCGACATCCCAAGTACGGCTCGGATTCATCGATCACGTCCTATGTGGCGAGACAACCTCAGCCACCAAATCAGAATCTGTTACCGATTGCCTGGACTATTCCATAGTCCCAAACACATTCAATGATAACAGATAATCATACAAGCTAATCAAAACAGTAATGGATCAACAATTCCAATCATACAAGCATGTGAGCATTTGATGGATTTCAACTTAAACATGAATTCACACATAAGCAGTGTCTAAGTAAAATAGACAAAGAATGTAAGTTAAATGGAGGAAGTCATACACATCATTAAGATAGTTGAGAATCTCTTCTCAACGCCCATATATTGTATAATTTATTACACACTTGATCATTCAGACATTTCTACAAATACTTAGATTACACACTCCAACATACATGACGTATGTTGGTGATAGCACGTCTTAGGGCAAATCCTTTCGCCAAGGAGTTGTTACAAATACAACTAACATAAACATATGACAATTAATCATGGCAAACACACGTTCAAATTTCATACATACACGATACTTTCTACATAGACATGGAATACACTAAACTCAATATAGTTCATATATATCAGAAACGCGATACAAACATCACATTTGGCATATGAAATTGCACCCACATCAGTAATAAACCATTAACCAACATTAAAAGCCTTGAAAACCATAACCCATACGTTTATAGTCCACACCTTTCGCTGGTAGACTCGTAACAAACTCAGTTTTAAAGATAAGTCTGTCTGCGGCAGGTTGGCAACCTATAACATAAATTAGGTAAGCTATTTCATAAATTACACTATCTGAAACCCTAAAATAGATTAGGGCTAGGTTTTCTTACATAAGAACGGGATTGGTATCGCCCATATAATGACACAGGAGTGGTGGCTAAGCACGTGGAGCTTCAGGGAAAGATCCCAACATCTATCTCTCTCACTCTCTCTCTCTCTTCCTCACTTTCTTCCTCTCTTTTCTCTCTTCTTTCCCTTAGGGTTTGAAAAATTTGTATGGCAGAGGAGAGGGAGTCTTTAAGGTCCTTATATAAGCCCAGGTTTGATGGGAATGGCCCCACGACAAGGTATACTTAGGTAATATCCAAATACGGACTGTTCCGGACCAAAGGAGCACTTCTGGTGGCCCCTTTTTCACGTGCGGTCGGACTTAAGCTCCCTGACCATGGATCTAGGTTAGGCTAAGTTTTTGTTCTGATCAGATTTACAGATCAGTCGTGGCGGACCAGTTTCAGTTCAATGGTCACGGTCACTCGATCAGGGCCACAAGTACATCGATATGTGTGGGACATTTCTCCTGATCCGAGGGTGTATTTGGCTCAGATTCTGACGGTCTGAATCCTTATATTTGGCCCGCAATCGTCGCGACTCAGATTACTTAAATTTAGATTTTATTTCTAAAAATTTTCACGTTTCTCATACTCTTCGCTTCAGGCTCAAGTTGTGTAGTTTTAGACACAATTAACACTTGATTTCTGAGAGGGTTGTCAAGTCCAGTAATGCGGTCATAACTGTATAGTTTCGGGGTAATCAGACTTTCGACGTGTAGTCCAGGTTCGATACAGAGTTTCGGTGTGCTCACAAGAGCAACCGAGTTATGGATGGATTCTAGATTTCAGGGTAATGTAGCGTCAATGATTCTGCACGTTTTTCGGTCCTATAGATCATATTTAAAGTGATTAGTGCTAATTTCATAAGAACTCTAGTTTAGCACTTGCTAGTATTAACCTAATTTCTAAAAGGTTTTGGTCCTGAGTAATTTCTGCCAGAGGGGGTACTCGGGTCTTTATATGGATTTTTTCGAGACGTTACACTAGCGTAGGCCGACAGCTCGACCATAGTGTCCCATACCACCATGCTCGGCTCATGAGTCTTAGCGGATCGAGGTACCAAGGTTAAAGGGTTTTCACTGGTGAGTTTGATACCTTAGATTTAAGCAGTAGCATCCATACATCGGGTCAATCGGGTTACTTGACGAGCTCGATTAGTACGAACGCATGTTGAGTTGATCCACATGAAGTGCATAAGCACTTCGTGTGGCCTAACCACTCCCGACATCCCAAGTATGGCTCGGATTCATCGATCACGTCCAATGGGGCGAGACAACCTCAGCCACCAAATCAGAACCTGCTACCGATTGCATGGACTATTCCATATTCGCAAACACATTCAGTGATAACAGATAATCATACAAGCTAATCAGAACAGTAATAGATCAACAATTCCAATCATACAAGCATTTGAGCATTTGATGGATTTCAACTTAAACATGAATTCACACATAAGCAGTGTCTAAGTAAAATAGACAAAGAATGTAAGTTACATGACATCATTAAGATAGTTGAGGAGTGAATGTAAGTTACATGGAGAAAATCATACACATCATTAAGATAGTTGAGAATCTCTTCTCAATGCCCATATATCGTATAATTTATTACACTCTTGATCATTCAGACATTTCCACAAACACCTAGACTAGACATTCCAACATACATGACGTATGTTGGTGATAGCACGTCTTAGGAAAAATCCTTTCGCCAAGGAGTTGTTACACATAAAACTAACATAAACATATGAGAATTAATCATGGCAAACACACGTTCAAATTTGATATGTATACGATACTTTTTACATATACATAGATTACACTAAACTCAATATAGTTCATACATATCAGAAACGCGATACAAACATCGCATTTGGCATGTGAAATTGCACCCACATCAGCAATAAACCATTAACCGATATTGAAAGCCTTGAAAACCATAACCTATACGTTTATAGTCCGCACCTTTCACCGGTAGACTCGTAAGGAACTCAGTTTTAAAGCTAAGTCTTTGTCTACGGCAGGTTGGCAACCTATAACATAAATTAGGTTAGCTATTTCATAACTTACACTATCTGAAACCCTAAAATAGATTAGGGTTAGGTTTTCTTACCTAAGAATGGGATTAATATTGCCCGTATAACGACACAGGAGTGGTGGCTTAGCACGTGAAGCGTCAGGGAAAGATCCCAACATCTATCTCTCACTCTCTCTCTCACTTCCTCACTTTCTTCTTCTCTTTTCTCTCTTCTTTCCCTTAAGGTTTGCAAAATTCGTATGGCATAGGAGAGAGAGTCTTTAAGGTCCTTATATAGCCCCAGGTTTGATAGGAATGGCCCCATGGCTAAGGTATACTCAGGTTATATCCAAATACGGACTGTTTCGGTCCAACGGAGCACTTCTGGTGGCCCCTTTTCCACGTGCAGTCGGACTTAAGCTCCTTGACCATGGATCTAGGTCAGGCTAAGTTTTTGTTCCGATCAGATTTACAGATCACCCGTGGCGGACCAGTTTCAGTTCAACGGTTACGGTCACTCGATCAGGGGCACAAGAACATCGACATGTGTGGGACATTTCTCCCGATCCGAGGGTGTATTTGGGTTAGATTCTGACGGTCTGAATCCTTATATTTGGCCCGCAAGCGACGCGACTTAGATTACTTAAATTTGAATTTTATTTCTAAATATTTTCACGTTTCTCACACTCTTCACTCCGGGCTCAAGTTGTGTAGTTCTAGACATAATTAACACTTGATTTTCGAGAGGGTTGTTAAGTCCAGTAATGCGGTCATAACTATATAGTTTTGGGGTAATCAGACTTTCGACGTGCGATCCAGGTTCGATACGAAGTTTCGGTGTGCTCCCGAGAGCAACCGTGTTTAAGGATGGATTATAGATTTCAGGGTAATGTAGCGTCAATGATTCTACACGTTTTCAGTCTTGCAGATCATATTTAAAGTGATTAGTGCTAATTTCATAAGTACTCTAGTTTAACACTTGCTAGTATTAACCTAATTTCTAAAAGGTTTTGGTCCTGGGTAATTTCTGCCAGAGGGGGTACTCGGGTCTTTGTACTACGGGGAGGCTCGTCACCCCAGCGTAGGCCGACAGCTCGACCACGGTGTCCCATACCACCATGCCCGGCTCATGAGTCTTAGCGGATCGAGGTACCAAGGTTAAAGGGTTTTCACTGGTGAGTTTGGTACCTCAGATTCAAGCAGTAGCGTCCATACATGGTGAACATACATCGGGTCAATCGGATTACTTGACGAGCTCGATTCGTATGAGCGCACGTTGAGTTGATCGACATGAAGTGCGTAAGCACTCCGTGTGGCCTAACCACTGCCGACATCCCAAGTACGGCTCGGATTCATCGATCACGTCCTATGTGGCAAGACAACCTCAGCCACCAAATCAGAACCTGTTACCGATTGCCTGGACTATTCCATAGTCCCAAACACATTCAATGATAACAGATAATCATACAAGCTAATCAGAACAGTAATGGATCAACAATTCCAATCATACAAGCATGTGAGCATTTGATGGATTTCAACTTAAACATGAATTCACACATAAGCAGTGTCTAAGTAAAATAGACAAAGAATGTAAGTTAAATGGAGGAAGTCATACACATCGTTAAGATAGTTGAGAATCTCTTCTCAACGCCCATATATCGTATAATTTATTACACACTTGATCATTCAGACATTTCTACAAAGACTTAGACTACACACTCCAACATACATGACGTATGTTGGTGATAGCACGTCTTAGGGCAAATCCTTTCGCCAAGGAGTTGTTACACATACAACTAACATAAACATATGACAATTAATCATGGCAAACACACGTTCAAATTTCATACATACACGATACTTTCTACATAGATATGGAATACAGTAAACTCAATATAGTTCATATATATCAGAAACGCGATACAAACATCACATTTGGCATGTGAAATTGCACCCACATCGGTAATAAACCATTAACCGACATTAAAAGCCATGAAAACCATAACCCATACGTTTATAGTCCACACCTTTCACTGGTAGACTCGTAACGAACTCAGTTTTAAAGATAAGTCTGTCTACGGCAGGTTGGCAACCTATAACATAAATTAGGTAAGCTATTTCATAACTTACACTATCTAAAACCCTAAAATAGATTAGGGTTAGGTTTTCTTACCTAAGAACGGGATTGGTATCGCCCATATAACGACACAGGAGTGGTGGCTAAGCACGTGGAGCTTCAGGGAAAGATCCCAACATCTATCTCTCTCACTCTCTCTCTCTCTTCCTCACTTTCTTCCTCTCTTTTCTCTCTTCTTTCCCTTAGGGTTTGAAAAATTCGTATGGCATAGGAGAGGGAGTCTTTAAGGTCCTTATATAAGCCCAGGTTTGATGGGAATGGCCCCACAACAAGGTATACTTAGGTAATATCCAAATACGTACTGTTCCGGTCCAAAGGAGCACTTCTGGTGGCCCCTTTTTCACGTGCGGTCGGACTTAAGCTCCCTGACCATGGATCTTGGTCAGGCTAAGTTTTTGTTCTGATCAGATTTATAGATCAGTCGTGGCGGACCAGTTTCAGTTCAATGGTCACGGTCACTCGATCAGGGCCACAATTACATCGACATGTGTGGGACATTTCTCCTGATCCGAGGGTGTATTTGGCTCAGATTCTGACGGTCTGAATCCTTATATTTGGCCCGCAATCGTCGCGACTCAGATTACTTAAATTTAGATTTTATTTCTAAAAATTTTCATGTTTCTCATACTCTTAGCTTCAGGCTCAAGTTGTGTAGTTTTAGACACAATTAACACTTGATTTCTGAGAGGGTTGTCAAGTCCAGTAATGCGGCCATAACTGTATAGTTTCGGGGTAATCAGACTTTCAACGTGCGGTCCAGGTTCGATACAGAGTTTCGGTGTGCTCACGAGAGCAACCGGGTTTATGGATGGATTCTAAATTTCAGGGTAATGTAGCGTCAATGATTCTACACGTTTTCGGTCTTACAGATCATATTTAAAGTGATTAGTGCTAATTTCATAAGAACTCTAGTTTAGCACTTGCTAGTATTAACCTAATTTCTAAAAGGTTTTGGTCCAGAGTAATTTCTGCCAGAGGGGGTACTCGGGTCTTTGTACGAATTTTTTCGAGACGTTACACTAGCGTAGGCCGATAGCTCGACCATAGTGTCCCATACCACCATGCTTGGCTCATGAGTCTTAGCGGATCGAGGTACCAAGGTTAAAGGGTTTTCACTGGTGAGTTTGGTACCTTAGATTTAAGCAGTAGCATCCATACATCGAGTCAATCGGGTTACTTGACGAGCTCGATTAGTACGAGCGCATGTTGAGTTGATCCACATGAAGTGCGTAAGCACTCCGTGTGACCTAACCACTGCCGACATCCCAAGTACGGCTCGGATTCATCGATCACGTCCAATGGGGTGAGACAACCTCAGCCACCAAATCAGAACCTGCTACCGATTGCATGGACTATTCCATATTCCCAAACACATTCAGTGATAACAGATAATCATACAAGCTAATCAGAACAGTAATAGATCAACAATTCCAATCATACAAGCATTTGAGCATTTGATGGATTTCAACTTAAACATGAATTCACACATAAGCAGTGTCTAAGTAAAATAGACAAAGAATGTAAGTTACATGGAGGAAATCATACACATCATTAAGATAGTTGAGAATCTCTTCTCAATCCCCATATATCGTATAATTTATTACACACTTGATCATTCAGACATTTCCACAAACACCTAGACTAGACATTCCAACATACATGACGTATGTTGGTGATAGCACGTCTTAGGGAAAATCCTTTCGCCAAGGAGTTGTTACACATAAAACTAACATAAACATATGAGAATTAATCATGGCAAACACACGTTCAAATTTCATATGTATACGATACTTTTTACATATACATAGAATACACTAAACTCAATATAGTTCATACATATCAGAAACGCGATACAAACATCGCATTTGGCATGTGAAATTGCACCCACATCAGTAATAAACCATTAACCGACACTGAAAGCCTTGAAAACCATAACCTATACGTTTATAGTCCGCACCTTTCACCGGTAGACTCGTAAGGAACTCAGTTTTAAAGATAAGTCTTTGTCTACGGCAGGTTGGCAACCTATAACATAAATTAGGTTAGCTATTTCATAACTTACACTATCTGAAACCCTAAAATAGATTAGGGTTAGGTTTTCTTACCTAAGAATGGGATTGATATTGCCCATATAGCGACACAGGAGTGGTGGCTAAGCACGTGGAGCGTTCGGGAAAGATCCCAACATCTATCTCTCACTCTCTCTCTCACTTCCTCACTTTCTTCTTCTCTTTTCTCTCTTCTTTCCCTTAAGGTTTGCAAAATTCGTATGGCATAGGAGAGGGAGTCTTTAAGGTCCTTATATAGCCCCAGGTTTGATAGGAATGGCCCCATGGCTAAGGTATACTCAGGGCATCTGTTTCAGTCCAACGGAGCACTTCTGGTGGCCCCTTTTCCACGTGCAGTCGGACTTAAGCTCCTTGACCATGGATCTAGGTCAGGCTAAGTTTTTGTTCTGATCAGATTTACAAATCACCCGTGGCGGACCAGTTTCAGTTCAACGGTTACGGTCACTCGATCAGGGGCACAAGAACATCGACATGTGTGGGACATTTCTCCCGATCCGAGGGTGTATTTGGGTTAGATTCTGACAGTCTGAATCCTTATATTTGGCCCGCAAGCGACGCGACTTAGATTACTTAAATTCGAATTTTATTTCTAAATATTTTCACGTTTCTCACACTCTTCACTCCGGGCTCAAGTTGTGTAGTTCTAGACACAATTAACACTTGATTTTCGAGAGGGTTGTCAAGTCCAGTAATGCGGTCATAACTATATAGTTTTGGGGTAATCAGACTTTCGACGTGCGGTCCAGGTTCGATACGGAGTTTCGGTGTGCTCCCGAGAGCAACCGTGTTTAAGGATGGATTATAGATTTCAGGGTAATATAGTGTCAATGATTCTACACGTTTTCAGTCTTGCAGATCATATTTAAAGTGATTCGTGCTAATTTTATAAGTACTCTAGTTTAGCACTTGCTAGTATTAACCTAATTTCTAAAAGGTTTTGGTCCTGGGTAATTTCTGCCAGAGGGGGTACTCGGGTCTTTGTACATATTTTTTCACGATGTTACACTAGCATAGGCCGACAGCTCGACCACGGTGTCCCATACCACCATGCCCGGCTCATGAGTCTTAGTGGATCGTGGTACCAAGGTTAAAGGGTTTTCACTGGTGAGTTTGGTACCTCAGATTCAAGCAGTAGCGTCCATACATGGTGAACATACATCGGGTCAATCGGGTTACTTGACGAGCTCGATTTGTATGAGCGCACGTTGAGTTAATCGACATGAAGTGCGTAAGCACTCCATGTGGCCTAACCACTGCCGACATCCCAAGTACGGCTCGGATTCATCGATCACGTCCTATGTGGCGAGACAACCTCAGCCACCAAATCAGAACCTGTTACCGATTGCCTGGACTATTCCATAGTCCCAAACACATTCAATGATAACAGATAATCATACAAGCTAATCAGAACAGTAATGGATTAACAATTCCAATCATACAAGCATGTGAGCATTTGATGGATTTCAACTTAAACATGAATTCACACATAAGCAGTGTCTAAGTAAAACAGACAAAGAATGTAAGTTACATGGAGGAAATCATACACATCGTTAAGATAGTTGAGAATCTCTTCTCAACGCCCATATATCATATAATTTATTACACACGTGACCATTCAGACATTTCTACAAACACTTAGACTACACATTCCAACATACATGACGTATGTTGGTGATAGCACGTCTTAGGGCAAATCCTTTCGCCAAGGAGTTGTGACACAAACAACTAACATTAATATATGACAATTAATCATGACAAACACACGTTCAAATTTCATACGTATACGATACTTTCTACATATACATGGAATACACTAAACTCAATATAGTTCATTTATATTAGAAACGCGATACAAACATCGCATTTGGCATGTGAAATTGCACCCACATCAATAATTAACCATTAACCGACATTAAAAGCCTTGAAAACCATAACCTCTACATTTATAGTCCACACCTTTCGTCGGTAGACTCGTAACGAACTTAGTTTTAAAGCTAAGTCTTTGTCTACGGCAGATTGGCAACCTATAACATAAATTAGGTTAGCTATTTCATAACTTACACTATCTGAAATCCTAAAACAAATTAGGGTTAGATTTTCTTACCTAAGAATGGGATTGGTATCGCCCGTATAGCGACCCAGGAGTGGTGGCTAAGCACGTGGAGCGTCAGGGAAATATCCCAACATCTATCTCTCACTCTCTCTCTCTCTCTCTTCCTCACTTTCTTCTTCTCTTTTCTCTCTTCTTTCTCTTAGGGTTTGCAAAATTCGTATGGCATAGGAGAGGGAGTCTTTAAGGTCCTTATATAGGCCCAAGTTTGATGGGAATGGCCCCACGGCCAAGGTATACTTAGGTAATATCCAAATACGAACTGTTCCGGTCCAACGGAGCACTTCTAGTGGCCCCTTTTCCATGTGCGGTCAGACTTAAGCTCCCTGACCATGGATCTAGGTCAGGTTGAGTTTTGTTCTGATTAGATTTACAGATCATCCGTAGAGGGCAAGTTTCAGTTCAACGGTCATGGTCACTCGATCAGGGCCACAAGTACATTGACATGTGTGAGACATTTCTCCTGATATGAGGGTGCATTTGGGTCAAATTCTGACGGTCTGAATCCTTATATTTGGCCTGCAAGCGATGCGACTTAGATTACTTAAATTCAGATTTTATTTCTAAATATTTTCATGTTTCTCACACTCTTTACTCCGGGCTCAAGTTGTGTAGTTCTAGACACAATTAAGACTTAATTTCTGAGAGGGTTGTCAAGTCCACTAATGCGGTCATAACTGTATAGTTTCGGCGTAATCAGACTTTCGACGTGCGGTCCAGGTCCGATACAGAGTTTCGTTGTGCTCCCGAGAGCAATCGGGTTTAAAGATGGATTCTAGATTTCAGCATAATGTAGCGTTAATGATTCTACACCTTTTCGGTCTTGCAGATCATATTTAAAGTGATTACTGCTAATTTCATAAGCACTCTTGTTTAGCATTTGCTAGTATTAACTTAATTTCTAAAAGGTTTTGGTCCTGGGTAATTTCTGCCAGAGGGGGTACTCGGGTCTTTGTATGGATTTTTTCGAGACGTTACATGGGTGAAGTTGACAATTAACGACTCTTCCAGGGGTAACCCAGGGGTAGTTAGCGGTGAGGGCATCTACAGAGGAGACAAAGGCGAGTTTTGCTTCAGTTTTTATGCAGGTTATGGCTGCGCTTCAAACACCAGAGCGGAGCTTCGTGTTGTACTCGACGGCCTACAGCATTACATCCATCACGGCTTCTCCAATATTATTGTGGAATTTGACTCCCTTTTCGTGGTGTGGTTTCTCTCGGGGCTTTCTTGCCCAGGATGGAAATGGAGTTATTGGGTCATGAGAATCAAGAGTCTCACCGCCTCCTTAAATGTAAATTTTGTTCATATTTGTAGAGAGGGTAATGGGCCGGCAGACTTTTTGGCCAAATTAGGTAGCATAAATCAAGGATCGGCTCTGTTTTCTGCCCATCCAAATTTCCCTCACGAAGTTAGGGGTCTGCTTTTTCTAGACAAGTTGGGTTTAAGTTTGATTAGGAGGGAGCACTAGTGGTCTTAGCCCCCTTTTGTGGCCTCCCTCGGCCGTATTTTCTTTCTTTTGATGCTTTCTTTACGATAGGCTTTCCCCCACCCTTTTTTGTTAGGGGAAGCCCGAATCTTGGGGGCGGCTTGTTTCCCCTCTGTACTCCTTTTGTTATATTAAAATGGAGGCATCTTTCCTTAAATAAAAAAAAGGATAAAGCTGGCCATATGTTAGTTTGTCGGCTCGTCTTTGAATTCTTCCCAAACAATCATGAAAATTGAAATAGTTGGGAGAAGTTTATTTTGATGACGAGGACGTTGATATTTTTCATGTTCATGAAATGTGGCCTACATCACATTTTAATAAATTGTACACTACAACAATCGGGACTTTTACTAGCGCTCAAAAGCACAACTAAAAGCCCATAAAAGTGACGACGATTCCATTAGCGACACTAGTCAAGCACCGCCAAATCATGTTAGCTAACTTGTTGATTTAGTTACTTAACTTATCATATGCATACGATCTCAAGTCAATCCAAATTGTAAAATTAGAGTTAAACACTTTCTATCCAAAACCAATCACACATCAATCCTAAACCCATGCACAAAATAAAAAACATTTACAAGAGAGAGAGAGAGAGAGAGAGATCTTTTCATTTAACTCAATCCATCTCTCCTTAAACCTGCAAAAGAAAATAATAAAAAGAAATTAATTAGTACTCGCAATCTTGTACAAGAAATTCTATTGTATATGGTATAAAAAAAAAAAAATCTAACCTTACACATAATAGAGGGCCAAACAATACTCGTTCTAATAACATCCCCAATTGTTTTATATCGTCCATAGGTCTTTTCAAAACCTCCTCTCGTACTACTGCCACATGAATTAATATTTCCCAAAAACCAATTCCAAGTTCGTGCCCCCCTACTTTTGTGAGTGGATCCTTGCTCAAAACAATTCCTTTAGCAATAGCAATACCAAGTTTCATGATACTTGTAAGAAGAACTCTAGTCACATCCTACAAAATAAAATTCATTATTTGACAAACTGCATTATATTGAATAAACACTCATCTGTATACCACATATAATTAAGAACACAATAACATCAAAATATAATAAAAGAACTATTTAATTGGTATAAGGAATTACCCCAACACTAGTGCAACTTGTGGTCTTCCCCTTATTCGTCGAGTGTTTCTATAAATGATAAATCAGTATCAATCATTATATACCAACTAAATTATATATAATCTAGGACATAGTGCATATCTAAATATATACATGTATATAATATAATTACCTAAGAGGTCACCCAATGGCTTAATGATGAGGATGGTTGGTTCATGTTAGAACTAGCTGCAGCACCAAATACTGTGGGTGGGTTATTGTTTGCATTATTCATAGTGGCTATCAATTTCATCAGAGTTTCTTTTAAGGAAAAAATTTCAACATCTCTTACGGATGAGATTTCAATCATAGTTTCTTTAAGGGATGGCATTTCAGCTTCTCTTAAGGCCATCCTTTGTTGGTTGGATGTTGCACCCCAAAAATCAAATGAAGATAGTCCTAACCCATAAGTGCGGACATGACCATACTTGTCTTCTCCATGACTTAAGATAATAGATCATTCTTAATGCTCGACCTATTCATAGGAAAACAGCGGATTGTTTTAGAACAGTGTTACCATAGTCATCGTTTCATATTGGTCGGTTGAACCTTGTCTCCACATTCTACAAGTACCTCGAGTAGAAAGTTAAGCATTCTTTCGCCAAGTACCCTTCTGCAATTGAACTCTCGGGCCGACTTTTATTATGTACATATAACTTCAGTGTGAGCAGGTATCTATGATTATCAATATTAAGAAGTTTAAAAATATATGGTCGATTAGTGTAACTGGAACAACATAACAAATAAAATTAATTTCTAAACATTAACATGCACCTCTTGATGGGGTACATCCATCGGTATTGTACCGGTCTTGCTATTTTGGCCTTGCTCATTAAGTGAATGGGCAAATGCACCATAATATCAAAAAAAGCTATTGGGAAAATCTTTTCTAGATGACAAAGTGTTATCACAATTTGAGAATCCAGTCGATCAACATCTTTTACTCGGCCAACTTTGGAACAAAATTCCCTAAAGAAATTGCACAATTCAAGTGAGACTAAGCTCACGCACTTAGGCAATGTTGTTCGTATCGCTACCGGAAGTAATTACTGCATCATAACATGACAGTCATCACTCTTGAGCCCTAAAATTTTACGCTCTTTGAGATGCACACATCGTGAATTATTGGCTGAATAACCATCTGGAACTTTCACTCGCTTCAAAACTTTGCAGAAATCATCTTTCGCACTCGATGACATGGTAAAGCATGTAGGTGGCAAATATGTTTTGTTCGATTGAAGTTGCCTTGGGTGCAATGTTTGTCTTATACTCATATCTTGCATGTCGAGATGTGCTTTTAAACTGTCCTTTGTTTTCCCTTCAATATTCAACAATGTCCCGAGCACACTGTCACACATATTCTTTTTAATATGCATCACATTTAGATTGTGCCACAACAAATTATGCTCTAAATACGATAAATTAAAAAAGATACTCTTCTTCTTCCAGTTATATCGATCTTTCGTACTATCCTCTCGTCTTCTCTTACGCCCATAAATGCCAAGAGTCTTCTTCCCAAATGTGACATTAATTCCTTATAACTGATCCAACACATCAGACCCAGATAGTAAAATTGGTGCCTTACTAAATTATTCTGTACCATTAAAAGATCTGCTATTACTTCTAAATCTATGATCAAGTTCCAAGAATCGACGATGGCCTATATAACAAAACTTTTGACCATGCTTCAGGTATTTAGACGAAGTGTCCTTGTTACAGCAAGGACAAGCAGGGCGTCCTTTAGTGCTCCATCTAGACAAGTTTTCATATGCAGAAAAGTCACTGATAGTCCTTAATAATGCTGCACGCATTTGAAATATTTCATTTCTTGAGGCATCATAAGTGTCTATGCCAACCTCGCACAATTCCTTCAACTCATCTATTAAAGGTTGAAAATACATGTTAATATCATTGCTAGGTCCAAAAGGACCAGGAATAAGCAAGGACATCATGAAATAAGATTGCTTTATGTACAACCATGGTGGCAAGTTATATGGCATCAGAATAACCCATCATGTGCTATGAGCAATACTCATTGTCTTGAATGGATTGAAATCATCAGCTACTAACCCAAGTCTAACATTGCGACTATCCGATGAAAAGGTCGGATGGTTGTGGTCAAAAGTTTTCCATGCCGGGGAGTTAGCCAGATGCCTTAACATTCCATCTTCGATGTGACACTCATAATACCATTTCATAGAGGACGTTGTTTTAGATGACATGTACAACCTCTGAAGCTTTTGTTTCAAAGGAAAATGGTGTAATATTTTAGCTAGAATTTTTCTCTGTTTGGTAGTCGAAGAAGTCGCCTCGTCATCTGATTAATTTTTAAATGTTTTCCATCTGGAGGCACCACATATACCACATGATTCCTTGTCAACAGCCTCCTTCCAATACAACATACAATCATTGGGACAAACATCAATTTTATTATATTTTAGGCCTAAGTCCCCAATAATCTTCTTGATTTCATAGAAAGACCTTGATAAAGTTTCACCTTTAGGAAGTGCATTCTTTAGCAATTCAAGTAACATTGTGAATGACTGTCACTCCATCCACCAAGGCGCTTTATGTGATATAGTTGAATAAAAAAAGAGAGCTTATTAAATTCTTGCAGCCCAGGTACAATTCCTTATCGGCATCTTCTACTAATTTAAAAAATTGTTGTGCTTCGGTATTAAGCCCCTGTGTAGGTCTATATGCTGCATTACTCGCTTGATCATCCAGGCCTCAAAAATTAAATGCATCGTGTAAAAATTCATGCATATCATTGTTGGATCCAAATCAAGCATAGAAGAAGATGTCGCTTCCTCATGAAAATGCCAATGAGTATAACTAGTATTAAATCCGTCACACATGTAATGTCCTTGGAAATTTTGTGTTTATCTTTCCTTAAGTAGTTGTTTGTGGGGTAATTAGCGCTATACTCGATTGCTTGTGAAATCTGCATCAATCACTTTAAATTTGATCTGCATGACTCAAAACTTGTAGATTAGTTAGCGATATGTTACTCTGAAATCTGGGATCCATCGCTAAATCCAGTTGTTCTGGGGAATTTTTGAAAGTTCTGGATCGGACCTATACCGTGCGTCGAAAGTCCGATAGCGATAATCTTAGGCTGTTGCGCTCACCGTGTTGCGCTTGACCATCACCTCGAAAATCAAGTCCATGTGATGTTCTGGGTCGATTTGTTTGAGTTCGGAGTGAAGAGTGTGAGAACGGTTGGAAATTTATTAAGCTTTTATGAAATCTGAGTCGTGTCACTTGCGCGATGATTTTAAGCTATCTGACTGTTGGATTTTGACCCAATTTCACCCTCTGATCAGGGAAGGTGGCCAGGCATGTCCTTGTGCTTGTGGACCTGATCGAGATTCAGTGACCGTTGAATTGAGTGTGGTCCGCCATGGCTGATCTGAAGAGCCGGTCGGTACGAAAACTCAGTCTGACCTAGATCCATGGTCAGTGAGCTTAAGTCCGACCTTTCGTGGTATTTGGCCCACCAGAAGTGCTTCGTTGGATCGCGAGAGTCAGGTTTTGGTTATACCCTAAGTATACCTTGGCCCTGGGGTTATTTTCATCAATTTTAGGCCTATTTATAGTCCTTAAACCCTAGCTCTCTTTTCCATACGAATTTTCTCTAACCCTAGCTTGGAAAGAGAGTGGAAAAGAGAGAGAAAGTGAGAGAGAAGTTGGTGAATCATCTTAGATTCTTTCCTGTTCTTCTACATCCTTGAACCTTCACTTTGAATCGTTATTCTGACGATTCTGAGTTCTTCTTGGGGTAAGTTAACCTAACCCTAATCTGTGTTAGAGCTTAGATTAGTCTTGGTGTTGTTGTATCTCATTTCTATTCTTGCTTTAGGGTATTCTATCGCCGTTGACGAAGACAGCTCGTCTAAATCAGTTATGTGTTTCTTTTCTGGCTTAAGGTGCGGACTTTAAGTGTATAGGTTATGGTTTTCAAGGCTTTCAATGCCAGTTAATGATTTATTCTTGTTATGGATGAGATTTCACATGCCCAATGTTGTGTTTATGTTGCGTTCTTGATATGCATGTGTTATATTGAGATTTGTGTATTCTATGTGTATATATAAAGTACCGTATACGTATAAAATATGCACTTGTGTTTGCCATGATTATTTGTCATGTATGTATGCTAGATGTATGTATGATAACTCCTTGGTAAAAGGAATTGTCCAAATGTGTGTATTTCAACATACGTCATGTATATTGTATTATGTATTCTAAGTGTTTGTAGAAATGTCTGAATGATCTAAAGTGTGATATTTCAACCTAGTATGGGCGTTGAGAAGCGATTCTCAACTCTCCCACTAGTGTGTATGATTTCCTTCTTGCTAGTTACATTCCTTGTCATTTAAATTCAAGCATTACTTATGCTTACATTTATGTTAAGTTGATATTCTTCAGATGCTTGAGTACCACATGATTTAAGTTGTTGCTCCATTACTGTTCTACATTTAATATGAATATCTGTTGTAGTGTAATGTGTGTGGGACTATGCATTAGTCCAGGAAATCGGTAATCGGCCTTAAGATCATGACTGAGGTTGCTTTCGCCACATAAGACGTATTAGATGAACCCGAGTCGTATTAGAGTTGTCCGCAGTGGTTTGGTCACGCGGAGTGTTTGCGCACTCTATGTCATTCAACCTAATGTGCGCTCTTGCTAGTCGAGTTCGTCAAGTAACCCGATTGTCCGATGTATATTCACCATGTATGGACGCTACTGCTTGAATCTAGGGTACCGAACTTACCAGTGAAATCCTATTAACCATGGTACCTTGATCCGCTAAGACTCATGAGCCGGACATGGTGGTATGGGACACCGTGGTCGAGCTGTCGGCCTACGCTGGGGTGACGAGCCTCCCCGTGTGACCAGTGAGCAACTAAACTCGTGAGCCGATTATGGTGGTATGGGACACTATATTCGTGCTGTCGGCCTACATTGATTGGTGATGAGCCCTTTGTAGTGACCTCGAGCATGCCTGGATACCGCATTGAGGTGACGAGCCTTAGTATAGTAGTGAAGGTATGATAGGTGTGCATTGATTGGTGACGAGCCCATTACAACGACCTACAACCATATGATCGCATGAGATGTCTAGGACTGACGACCCTAGAATGGATCACTGTTTGGATGGTGATATGAGGAAGGTATCTTAGCTTCCCAATCCTGCTGTATGAAAATGACTAATAACAACTTGGTAATCATATTCATGCACCGCATTTGTATGTGCTTCGTAGATGTGGCGCACTTTGAGGCGATGTCACGCGTAACGTAAGATGAAGACGCTGAGGGTGTACGCGTGAGGGCACGCATCATTTTGCATACATCCTTGCATTAACAAGAGTACTTATGATTTATTTAATTGTTCTGCTTTATCATTACTGTTTGATTGAACTGATAACATGTTAACCAGTGCCTTATTGTTCCACTAAGTTGATCACTCACTCCCACATTCTGGGGCGGTGTTAAACACCCACCAGAATCTGTCTTAGGTTCTGATGTTGCAGATGTGGATGCGACTTCTGAGGCAGAGCGGGAGATAGATGATGATGAGGCTGCTTTCTCCTTTATGCAGTTTCCAGACGGGTTCTAGCGAGCCTTGTTCTGATGCGTGGGATGCTGGGATTATTTTTGGGATTTAAATTATGTAACTTAATACTTGTAATTTTGTTAAGTAACACTTACATTACGACCTGGTTTGTATATGTACTTCAGAGATTCACACTTGTACACATATTTTTCTATAAGTCTTCCGCTTGCTTTATTCACTTATCCCTGAATTATATCTGTGTTTTGGCTTAATCTATTCCATATTTTATGCACTAATACAGACAACATACATCCATCATTAAATATATTGCATAAGTGATGTTTTAGAACTCAGGAGCTGAGTTATGCTCGACCCCCGAATTTCAGGGCGTTACAACACACGATATGATCGTATGCTTCTTGTCGAGATACCCAGAAGTTGTTATTGCAATTCTTACATGGATATAGGATCCTCCCTCTATCACTTGTATTTATAAATACAAAGTCTAGGAATTCAGTAGCTCCACTTAAGTATGCATTGCTTACCTTAAATCATTCATTGCAATTGGAGGATATATCAAACAATGCATCTTAACCATTGGACCACAACAATTGGAAGGAGAAGTTATTGAGATATCTTGATAAATGAATCTAACTCTTATCCATCACTATGTTCCTCGGCTACTTCGACAAGTTAGTCGAAATACAACGTGAGCCCGACAAAGCTTCCTAGGAGAGATAAACTAGAATGGGTATAAGAGAAATTTAAGGAATAGTACTAAAGAGACAAATTATAATGAAACAAACACCATTATTGCTCACCCCACAAGCAACAACGATTTAGGCATCTAATAGAATCCCTAATGGTATCTCTAACTGACTAACTAAATTAGTCACATATCCAAGATTGGATAGATTGTAATACTTTGATGTTCCCATTTAAATGCCCACACTGAAATTCCGGCAGAATCTCCCCATGTCTCTCCGGATATGTTGATCTTGCATTTGATTCTCATTTCAAATATCCACATAATGTGAGGATATTTGACATTAGAAATAAATATAAGAAACGTAACCAGAGAGAAAAAGATAGATACAACACAAAACTAGCTTGTGCATTTAAATCAACGAACCAAAAGCATTCTAATCTATCCAACCTTAAATTGTCCAAACGTGAGACAATTTGAAAATTTTTATGCCTCCAAAAGCACACTATATCTATACTTGGCCACATAAAAATTCTCAAATAGGCAACTGATTGTCCTATACTTAAACAATAACATAATCAATCACAATTAGCATTCATCATCTAACTAAATAATAACAGAATGCATTTTAAACTAATGAAACAATTTTTTTTGATAAATTAACCTAGTAATATCTATTACATACTAATAACATACGAGCAATATTGGGGCACTATACCATAGGCTGCAAGAATATCATGTCCCCTTAAAAAATAAATCCTCCAAGGATAACATGTATATATATATATATATAAAATAAGTTGTTTATTGTCATTCGCAATCACAAATATCATTCATCATCCAACTAACTATTAACACCATTTACCAAAATAGAAGATATCCAACAAACTCTATATAATAACTTGCAACTTAACCTGTTGGGAACCGTCATACACCGTAATATCTTACGACAGAGCGGGTTCTGAGGAGTTATAAG
This sequence comes from Magnolia sinica, assembly GCF_029962835.1. Lineage (NCBI taxonomy): Eukaryota > Viridiplantae > Streptophyta > Magnoliopsida > Magnoliales > Magnoliaceae > Magnolia > Magnolia sinica. The sequence goes on from NC_080581.1 coordinate 62,258,226, forward strand.
TTGGGCCTCTAAGAAAGCATATAAATGAAGCAACAAAAATATAAATTAAAGAAGATCAATTATTTATGGAAGAGATTGATGAATAATACCTGGCAACTTTCTTGATTTTCTTAAGGGAACAAACTTTGCACCAATCACTAACACAATTGGAGAGCCGAATATAAAGCCCCTAACCTCAACTCCTATAAGCATACCAAATTCAATATCAAATCCATTAAATTAAGTGCCTTCATAGGTATAAGAGGTTGCATAGAGAAAACATGTGGTATTGTGGTTGCATAAAATCTATATTAACTAGGGAATTAGAAATTACAAAGGCTTGACTGAGGCCAACATGACCCAGCTCATTTCAACTTGAACCTGACCAGATATTAATGGCCTAGGCTGGGTATGGGTTGACATAAACCTGATCATTAATTATCAGAAAAGTAACTTTCTTAGAGAAGAGAAAAAAAACCCCACAAATGTTCATTAACATTCAACATGCAATCAATCTCAAAATTTCAAAGAAGAATCACCCCTCAAAAAACTCATAATGAAAATTCAAAATAACACTAAACACTAAGAATTAATAAAATATCCATAAAGGGTTCATGATCATCAAAATCTACAGCCGATATCTACATGGTTAATCAATTAGAGCTCATATTGATTTACCGTTTAATCTAAAATACTTGCATGACACATATTTTTAAACTTTTAAGTGCATGTGTATCATCCATCGCACATTGCTAGAGTATTGAAATTCTTCGCAAATGCCAAATATCATCAACCAATATGGGTCTATGCATGTCCAAAAATAGTATGCATGTTTTAAAATAGTGAATGATCTTGACAAGATATAAATGTACAGAACCTTAAGAAATTTAATCAAGGACAGGAATGATCACATATGACCAGCTTTACCTGAGATTCTACTTTTTTAATGCTTTTATAATTTTAATTAAAATTCATATATTTTGAAGGAAAATGCTTGAAAATTAATCCACAACAGATTGTATTCAGGTAGTTTATTCCAAAAAAGAAATACCTATTTAAATATCTTATGATCATATCAATATGCAGTTTTTATGAATTTTCACATAATGTGTGTTGAACATTTCATCTGTTTGGGCCATACCATGATCATCATCGGTGTACTGGTGTGACCCACTCGATCAGTGGATAAGTCCGATTTTTATCTATGATGATCACTATGGTCCATCAAACCTTTTGAACAAATCAAATGTTATACACGTATGACACTTAGGCAGAAAAGGATTGGCTATATGTAGAAGTTTGTGTATAGTTTCTGCATGAGTAGTGGATATTTTTAAGGATAAAATGACCATAAGTTCCAGAAAAGGATTGGCTATATGTAGAAGTTTGTGACAACATTCAGGTGTGGTGACCAATGACTTGGTACATAAACAGACTTTAATATGCAGTTCCAGCCATGGATTTGTGGCCTTTAAAGGAACGGTGAAGATTAAAAGATAGAGATATCATAGAATGCTTAGTCCAAGAGTTGGCCCACTAAGCTCAGTTTTCAATTTGTACTTGACATCAGTCTGGGTGGCCCATGTACTATGAACAACTCAGATTTGAAGACCTTGTTGTGGTTTATTTATTTTGGCCCTGTTGAGTGGTTAAGGATATTGACACAATTCAAAATCTAAAACTACAGTTCTTTCCATAGATATTGACACAATTCAACATTCTCAGATAAAAAAAAAATGAAAATGAAGAAAAGAGAAACCTCAGAAATTGACTCCCTTCTGGATCACTGCTACCTTTCATGGCAAAATCCAAAGCACAAAGTCCCAAATGAAAAAACCAGCAGAATTCAAAGTGATAAATCTTCCATGAAATCTTCGAAGCATCAGATAAGAACCTAATCAAATCAGAATCAAACACAACAGAAATAACACAAATCTAAACCGAGTATTTATAAAAATAAAATAAATAAATAAACATCTAAGAATTCTGACTACATAATCGAGTGTAGAAAACACTCCACTTGTCACGAAATCAAACAAAATTCAGATCAAAAAACTGTAAAATGAAGTATCGAACAAATCAGAACTGTATCACACAACAAATCGTTTCTATGTATTCTTATCAAACAACATAGAAAAATCCCAAATTAGGGTTTCAACATTGTAAATCCCTAATTAGGAAATCACTAAGGTTAAAATTGATGAAATCTAGACTCTTACCAATTTCAGATCTTCATCTAAACCCTAAAATTAATGGTAGCTCATGCGAGAGAGAGCGAGAGAGAGAGAGAGAGAGAGAGAGAGAGAGAGAGAGTCCAGGGTAGGAAGAAGCTGAGAGTCATGCAAGAGAGAGACAGTCGGGGGTAAGAAGAAGCTGAGAGTCACGTGAGAGAGAGCAAGAGAGAAAGCGAGAGAGAGAGAGAGAGAGAGAGAGAGAGTCAGGAGAGAGAGAGAGAGAGAGTCGGGAGCGAAATGGAAATCATGTTTTGTTTTTATTTTTATATAGAAACATCCGTGGGCCCTCTTTTACATAGCGCCATTGTAAGATGCACCCAAAGTGTTGGTTTTGCACATTTTTTGTTGCAGTGGTAATTTCATTGTCCTTTATAAGTTTTATATATCAAATAAAGAACATTTGTATCCATGCCCTTAGTAAACTATTGAGATTAAAAGGCATAATGTGAAAAATGATTAAAGCACCCACTATATGTATTCACATTGCCATTTTCATGCAGTACATTTAAGAATGATGAATTGATGAAATGAGAAATGTCCCTAAATTCTTATGTGGCCGAGCAACGTGATCTTTGGATTGTGGCAAAGAGTATAGCATAAAGCTATTTATTATGGGCCAACTTGTGATTGGAGATTTTGTGACGTAGGGAACTTCTTAGATAATGTTGGAATGTTCTTTAAAACTGATGTTTGTCCAATATATTTGTATGATTGTGGAAAGGATTCTTTACAATGGTTTTGTCTGTGCTGGCATCACTGGAAGCTTCTCTTAACCCTACAGCAAACACATGCTTACCCGACATTTTGGGTGCATCTTTCACCAGCGCTATGTAAAACAGGGTGCCCACGCATATCACTCTGTGTGTGTGTGTGTGTGTGTGTATATATATATATATATATATGTGTGTGTGCGTGTGTGTGTGTGTGTATAAACCAACTCCTTCATTTCGTTCCCAGCACCCTCGACTCACTCCTTCTATTTGCCCTGACTCTCTCTCTCTCAATTTCTAGGGTTTTGATCTTTCATGAACGTACATAAACCAAATCGAATCTCTTATGGCAAATTCAAGCACTAGTAATGCCAACGCCATGACTCCATCTCCTCACCATCCCGTCTTCACCTTGTGCTCCTCATGCGACGCATCCCGGCCATCGATTTTGCTGCCGTCTGCTTCCTTCAAGGGTCGTAGGAAGGGTTCCTCAATCACAGGGGCCGATGGCTCTAGCGTTGATGATCTTATCAACCTCCTCTATGGCTCTGACCCCGTTAGGGTCAAGCTCAATTACCTTGATAATGAGGTCCAAGGTTAGGATTTCCTCATCTTCTGTTATATCTCGACTGTGGATTCATCGATTTTTTGCTCGATTTTACTGGGTTTTGGGGGTTTAGGGCTTGATTGGGGAAGGTTTAGGCTTTTTAAGGTGTTTTGGATATGTCAATGCATGGCTGCCCAACCTCCATCGACAGCCGCTACAATCATAAGAGGCCACCTGTCCCTCATCATCAACAACCAAACTCATCTTCACCTGCAATCGTCCACCATCAGTTCTGATTGGTAGGGTTTTTATTATTATTATTATTATTAGGGTTTTGATTACAGATTTTTGTTTTGAGTTTTCTGATGGATCGGCATTTAGGTCAGGCTTTCAATTAGGTGTTTTGGGACTTATTATTAGTGCTTTTTCAGTGTTTTTATTATTAAAGCCCTCACAGTTGAAATCTTCGCAGACAAGGTGAAGGAGAAGGTGATGAAAAGTGTGGTAGAGGTTTGTTTAAGCAATCTGAGTTTTATTGCTTAAACATTTGATTTAGAGGTTACACTCAACTGTGTGTGAGGGGTTATTAAATCCTTTGAGTTTGATTATGGACAAACATTTGATTTAGAGGTGTTTTCTAATGGAAATTTGCTCTAGGGTTGAGGTTATTTTTTCAGGTAATTATAAAAGGTTTAATTTATTATCTTTTATTAATGCATGAAGGGGGGAAAAACCCCTCAAGCCCTAACCAAGAGTCCCAATCCAATTTAACTAAAGAATAGGCAAGAGAAGGTGTTAGGTGGGCCGTAGAGTTGTACGGCCCACATCCATATCCATTAGGTGGGCCATACAGTTGTACAACCTATATTTCACATGCGTCAACATATGCTATTTTGAACCCTTTTGACAAGATAGATTTTGATAACATAGTTAAGCTCTATGTATAAATCGCTAGTATGGACAATGTCTTTCACACCATTTTGAGGCAAGTACATGGATATCTTTATAGATAAGATTTGTTTTATTTTAGTCGCTCTTTCTCTTTTCTGAGGTAAGTATGTTATGTACGAAGATGGTGGCCTTACAAAGTTGTTTTCCTTAAGAGGGTCTTTGCCCACACTAAGGATGAATCTGAGTATACAAGTTAGGTTAGGCAATCCATCCATAGGATACAATGAAGCTTAGATCTCTATCATCAATCTTCAATTAGCAATTTTGGTCGATTGACCCTAGACATCTCTTAGCAATGAATAGGTTAAAAAGTAGTGTCTGTTTTCTATTTTTGTAGTGACATAATAATAGCCTGAAAACAATGCAAAAAGTATAATGGTTTACAAATACTATGAACATGACTAGTTTTTATCTGTGTTTTGGCTTAAATTCTATTTTACTTGTCACGTTACCGCATAATATCTGGTATAATAACTGTCTATATATTTGAATTTCTTTCATTCTTATTTAGCAAACATCTACACAGACATTATTTGTGCTAAGAATTGTAGGCATGTTTGAAACTTCAGTCAACATATTTTGCCAGGTGATCTTTTAAACTGTTTCTAGCTCAATGACTGCTTGTTATCATTCTGGAGGATGGCATCATACATCTGTGCACATGGTCCAGTTCTTTCGAAGCATGTGAGGTTAGCAGTACTGGAAAGAAACATGTCATTTTTCTTTCTTTCTTTCTTTTCTTTGTTTTTTTAGTTTACTGATTAGCTTTGTTGTTGTTACCAAAGTACTTTCTTCTGGTTATTACTATAACCTTGCTCTATTTTTACCTCTATTTTGGGTATTAACATTTTTTTTATTTTTTTATTTTTTAAAGTTAACAAGTGATTGTAATTGTTCCTGGGATATTGCTTTCTTTTACTTCCTTTAAAATTATTTCCATGGAATTATGCAATGTAGTTATTGGCTTCCTTTCAGAAAGACTCCTTACCGTGTATGGATTAGGTCATTTTCTTCGGACAATGGTGTGATGGTGCACATGCTTCCTCCATTTGAATTGTGCACTAGCTTTGAATATATGACACTAGTACTTTTGAAAGTGGGTCGTGACCATGCAGGTTTCCTCCCCTCATTTTCTTTTATTAAATGAAGGTGACATGGTTGATGTAGTTGTCCCATTCATGGGTGAATCTATTACTTGTGGCACTCACTACAACAAAATGGGCCTTTCCCGATGGTCAAAATCACCAGTAAAGGTCCCAAAAACCGCCGGTTAAGGGTTCATTGGCGGTCAGGCAACTGTCGATAAGGGCTCGGGTGGTAAAGGTTTTGCCGGCGGCCAGCAAATTTTACTGGTGGTTATGCGGGCTGCCCCTAAATCATCAGTAGCTACAAATAAAATCCGTAGCCATAGATGCTATGGTTACCGACACTCCGTAGCCATTGCAGTTTTTGCTGTTTCAATTTCTCTTGCCCACTTTCACCACTGGGAAAAAAAAACGATTGCAGGTAAATTAGTAATGTGTACAAATATAAATGTATAAAGTGCACAAGAACTTAATTCATTTTTTTTATATAGAATAATTGTAAGTAATCCTTAGTTTTCATCAGATGAACTGCTAGAACCTAGTGTGTTAAAGCAGAAGAAAAAGTGTAGAAAGATCTCTCTACACCACCTTATTTACAATGTTTCAAGTGAAAGAACCACTCTAATAATACAACCCAGACCCACTTAATCCTGTCTCAAAGCATACGAAAAAAAAGGAGAAGGATTAACAACAATAAACATGAGCTTTCAATCAACCAGCACCATCAAAAAAATCGAGCAATGGCTATGGAGGTTGAAAGCTTTTAGCTACGGATTTAATTCGTAGTAAAATAGCTACGGATTTAATCCGTAGCTATAGCCTAAGTGCTTTGTAGCTAAAGCGTATCTCTCTACCTAAAGCATATTAAATATAGATGGTGCTTAGGGGGATCCATGAGGTCTATTGGAATATATGTGTTTGATCTAAGCCGTCCAAAAATTCGGATATATAATTTTATTGCATGAGCCCAAAAATTATGTGGATTAATGTCTAAGTGGACCACACCATAAGAAATAATATAAATTAAATTTTTACTATTAATTTGTTGTGTGGTCACCTTACAGATTTGATATAAATAATTTTTTTATCACACTTAAAATAAAATTTAAATTTATTGGATGGAGTGGATATATGAAATACATCACAGTGGGCCCCACGTAACTAAAATCATAAAACCACTCAGGGTCGTCCGTCACGCGCCCGTCCAAAACCCCAAATCCCTCCAAAACCAAAACCCATCCCCCATTTTCTCCCGCCCTCCAAAACCGAAACCCGTCTCTCTCTCTCTCTCTCTCTCTCTCTCTCTCTCTCTCTCTCTCGCACTCAGTCTCTCTCGTTCCCTTGCCCTCTCTTGATCTCCCGATCTCCCTCACCCTCTCTCCCTGTCTCAAGGCCGCATTCCCCACTCTGTTTTTAAAAACCCATTTCGCTGCAAGAAGGAGAAGAAGAAGAAGCACGTACGGTTAGTTTCTTTCTTTCTCCATCTTTATCTCCTTCTCAAATCTTTCAATCCTTCAATCCGCATTCCCCTCTCTCTGTTTCTGAAATATAAGGGCCGTTTGGCCAGTCGGATTGGAAGGGATTGGATGTTATTGGAAGGGACTGGAAGGATTTGCCCCTCTCTCTGTTTTTGAAATCTAAGGGTCGTTTGGCCAGTCGGATTGGAAGGGATTGGAAGTTAAATCTTGGGATTGGTCGGGCGTGTCAAACAGAGTCGGTGATCTGATCCCAATCCCTGAGACGTGTTTGGATCGAGGGATTGGAAGGAATGGGAAGGTTTAATCCCAGTATTGGCCGGGTGTGCCAAACAGACTGGATATATCAATCCAGGGATATAGCAATCCCATGTATATAAAGACAATCCACTGACAACACCATCAATACCTAGAAATCCAGGCCATCCACCATAATACCATTCAATCCCTTTCAATCCACTCAGCCAAACGGGCCCTAAAAATGCTTTGTGGGCTCCACCATAATATGTGTATGCAGGCCATTCATTTTTTCAACTTCATTTTAAGGCCAAATCTCAGGTGGACCACACCATAGGAAACTGTGGTGATTAAATGCCCACCATTAGGGCCTGTTTGTCTGGGCAGATTGGATGGATTTAGATGGTATTAGAGTAGATTGTACAGATTTCAAGGTAATGATAGTTGCGTCAATGGATTGGTGCAAGATCTATGGGATTGCTATATCCCGGGATTGCTATTTTTGGTCTGTTTGGGACGCCTAGCCAATCTCAGGATTAAACCTTCCAATACCTTTTAATCCCTTAAACCAAACACGTCCCAAGCAATTTTAAAGGGATTAGGGTGGATTGGATGGGATTTAAAGGTAATGATGGTGATGTCAGTGGATTGTCTTAAGATCAAAGGAATTCTAGAAATTTTTTTATTTTTTATTTTTGGGTTTGTCAGATTGTGACATCAATTTGAATTTCTATATATATTTTTTTTAACAATGTCTTTTATGTTACTGGCATAGGCATTCATATATATATATATATTGAGAAATATGATTAAAGTGCTAGACTAGCATATGCATTTACACCATTTTTTTAAATGTTGGTGACTCATCCACCACACGTGTCATAAAACATGTTAATCCACTGCATTGCATTCATTAGGAATCAAGCTTGAGGGTAAACATTTTTGGCTTTTATTCGAAAAATTAGGCTATTTCAACTCCTAGTCTGGCCACTTATAAAATTATACCTAAAAATTCTAAATATACATCGTATGGTCCACTTCAGTCTCGGAATAATACAATTTTTGGGTAGTTTTTTTCATCATGATGAGCCAATACTATATGAATGGATTGGATGCACAGGAAACAGTGGTAATTCACCATTAAAACTTAATGTAGGTTGAAGAAATTTTGGATAGAGCTGATATTTGTGTGGTTTCTTCATTCTAGGTCTTTGTAAGCATTCCATTGCCCTTGTGTGGTGAAGTCTTTAACTGGTATGATCCATCATTTAGCTTGATATATTAGAATTGCATGCGAGACTTTTCATCTATGCAAGTGGTTTAAGATTTTACTTATTAATTACATTATTAATTTATTGTAAAAATACAATGATTGCAAACTCCTTAATACATTGTATTTGGTAGATAATATCTGTATGGGTCCAATCATCTGATAGCACTTCCTTCATTTCCAACTTTTGAGGAGGATGGTGCATTAGGTTAATTTCCAACTTTAATTTTTGGTAAGGCGCAGGTTGAAAATGGACCCATTGGTTAATCGAGATTTGGTTGTAATGAATAAGGAGTGGATGACACTAAGTTTCCTTGACCCACATATTCTTTCTGGAATCAGAAGTTTTTCAAAGTTTGCACAAGAAAACCTTCCTGGTAGAGAATTTGTTCCTTGTCCATGCACCACTTGCAGATGTGTACATTTTCCGGTTTCTTATGATGATATGGAAATACATCTAATGAAAAATGGATACGACCCAAGCTATAGGGTTTGGAACATGCATGGGGAGCATGTATCACCTAAGTGTATTGTACGTGAATCAAGTTCCCAACAAAACCATAGTGTCTCGAACTTAAATGAGGTTCACAACGCGATCGTTCAAAAACTTGGTGGTAATAACCTAGATGAAGTTGTACAGGATGAGCCTAACGTGACCCCTATAGTTGAAAGCGTCTTCGAAGAAAATGAAACTAATGAGTTTGAAGCAAATCTACGAGACGCAATGGCTGAGCTATACCCTGGGGCCCAAGATTTCACCGTGTTGACTTTCATTATACAACTTTTCAAATTAAAGGTGAATCATGGATGGAGTGAAAAAAGCTTTACAGAGCTCCTTCAACTACTAAAGAAGGTGTTACCTTCCGGTAACAAGGCCCCAACTAATACCTACTAAGCGAAGAAGATCATTACAAAGTTGGGTCTTGATTATGTGAAAATTCATGCTTGTCCAAATGACTGCATCTTATACTGGAGAGAGAATGAGATGAAAACCATTTGTCCAAATTGTAACACTTCTAGGTACAAGACTGAAATGGATTCTGAGAAAAAACGATCTACAATACCTAGGAAGGTGTTAAGGTATTTTCCATTAACACCAAGGCTACAAAGAATGTTCAGTGTGCCATGGTTAGTGAAAGAAATTTCTTGGCACTCAACCAGGAAATTTCAACACGAAAAGATGGAGCATCCGGCTGATTCTATTGCATGGAAGAATCTTGATGACAAGTATACATATTTGTCAGCTGAGCCTCACAATGTTCGATTGGGTTTGGCTATAGATGGGTTTAACCCATTCGGCACTTTCAATATGTCACATAGTTTATGACCCGTTATGTGTGTGACGTACAACCTTCCACCAAAGCTTTGCATGAAACCTCAGTTTACTATGTTGACTTTGCTCATTGAGGGATCGCGACAACTGGGAAAGGATATTGATGTTTATTTACAGTCATTGATTGATGAACTGCAAAAGTTATGGCGAGAAGGGGTCACGACGTTCGATTCATACCATGAAAATAAATTCAACATGCGTGTCGTTCTGCTTTGGACAATTCATGACTTTCCAGCATATGGTAACGTTTCTGGTTGTAGGACAAAGGGTAAGTATGGTTGTCCTGTATATGGTCCTAACACAGATTCTTTGCAATTCCAATATGGAAAGAAACATGTTTATATGGGCCACAGACGATGGTTGTCAATGTCAGAACAGGCTAGGAAGGACACAAGTGCTGGCACGTTCAATAAGAAGGTGGCGATACGACGTCAACCGATCCGTCTAGATGGGATTGAGGTTAAAAGACAAACCGCGAACTTGAAAATGTAGCGGGGGAAGACTGGGAAGAGTAATATATGGGGTATTGATGGAGGTTGACAAGAACTAGCGGATGATGTTAAATTACCATGGTTCTTCAAACGGTCTATATTATTTGATCTGGAGTATTGGAAAGATATTCCCGTGTGTCACAACCTTGATGTCATGCATATTGAGAAAAATATATGTGAAATCCTTGTTGCCTTGATGTTGAACACACCTGGCAAAACCAAGGATGATGCTAATGCACGCAGGGACCTGAAACAATTGGGAATTAAGAAGCGTCTATGGCTGAAAAAGAACAATGGCAAGGTGATTCAGAAACAAAGTCATTTCTATCTAAGAAAAGAAGAGAAAAAACTTTTCATCCAGACTTTGCATGAGCTGTGTGTTCTGATCGGTTTTAGTGCGAATTGGAGGACCATCGTAAAGGAAGATTGTGTGGATTTAAAGGGAATGAAGTCTCATTCTTACCATGTGTTGATGCAACATCTGCTCTCAGTTCTCATCCAGCATGCATTCAGGGATAGAAAGGTCATTCATCCTATAATTACAAGCTTTTGAACCTTCTTTAATGCCTTGTGCTCGACAACCGTAGACCTTCAAACACTCCTTACCCTTGAGAGAGGCATGGCTAGGACGTTATGTCAGCTTGAGACTATATGCCCGCCATCGATATTTGTCATTATAATGCATTTGTCAATCCATTTGGCTTACGAGGCTCGCATATGTGGTCCTGTATATTATCAATAGATGTATCCATTCGAAAGGTACGTTGTGAGTTTAATAAGAATAAATCGGCGTAACATCTACATTTGCATATATATATATAATGTATCATTAACTTTGTCAGGTTCATGAAGACATTCAAGGCCTATGTCCGTAACAAGACATGACCTGAGGGTTGTATTGAAGAGCAGTACATCCAAGAGGAGACAATTATATTCTGCAACCAATATAAAGGAAAACAGAAAACAAGCCTATTAGAAAAGCCAAAAAAATGGTTTAACAGAGTCATTCCAGGACTACGTAAGTTGGAAGATATCGTTGATGATGACCCTAATGATGACGATGTTGGTCCAGTAGGTTCGGGTCAAAGTGTTATCCTAGCGGGTATCGAATACGAACAAGCTCGTACATGGGTACTGAAGAGTCATCCCAGCTACGACGAGTGGGAATGGTATGTATAATAAGCTCATATATATATATATATATATATATATATATATATATATATATATATATATATATATGTATATATATATATATGTATATATATATATATATATATATTTCTTACTTTATGCGATTTCAATATAACAATGTTATCGAATATCGCGCAGGAAGCACAAAGATTTCTTGCAGCGATGCTATAAGAGGATCAACAGGGTGCCTAACGAGGACGAATTCATTTCTTGGTTGAAGAGGCAACCAGAGTTCATTGAATCTGATGATAATGAATTTAAAGATGTTGTGAGAGGACCTCTAGCTTTTTCTATGCAATACAATAAATATTGTATTAATGGTTTTCTCTTTGTCACTAAGGACTATGAGGAGAATAAAATGAACCATAATAGTGGGGTTAGGACAAAGGGTATGACAACCTTTCGATCAAGTGCTAAGGATATTAATACATTGGATGAAAATCAACCTTACTACGAAGTCCTTCGTAGAATTATCCAATTGGAGTACCGAACAGGGTACAAGCCCGTCCTATTTAAGTGTGATTGGGTGAAAGTGACACATCATGGTGTTTCTTTTGATACAGAAGCGAATTTGAGATTAGTAAATTTGGCTAGTGTTTACAGTTCAGACAAAGTCGGTGATGAGCCCTTCATTCTTGCAGAGCATGCCACGCAAGTTTTCTACTCCAGAGATCCAAAAAATCCTGACTGGCATGTGGTCTTGGAGGTTTCCAAAAAAAATTTTGTCGAAGAAGAGACGTGCGTTCTATCGGAACGATTAAAGGCTGTAAGTAATGACAATGCAGGACCTGATCTCACCTCATTAGCAATGGTTGATGAGTTGATATTCAATGAATCTGAAGATGTCAGTGTTGTGGTCGAGAAAATAAAGAAAAGAAAACGATCGAAGAGAATCTACTGATTTGTTTGTATTTTCTAAGCATGTAACAAAATGATATTTATTGGAGGAAATCTGAACAAGGTTTGAATAATATAGTGAATTTTTTGTACTTTATCTGTGATATAAATTATTTCTTAACCATTAGCTTTTAAAAAAAAAAATCTTTTCTTATCTTTTCATATTAGGGAAGAAATAGGCACATGGATTCACAACCATAGGTATTGGCTGCGCAGGTGCTTGGGAGTACAGATTCAAGCAATACCAAAGGTAATAAGATACTTCTCCTTAATTATATATGTAAATTTCCTTTTCCTTATATATTGGCAGTAATTAATGATGTGTATATATAACTGTTATTCTTTTTATGTAATTATGTCAGCTTCTTCTTCATCTAAAAAAAGAGGCATTACTAGGGGGGTCTCTTTACTTGTGCCACATGATAGGAAAAAAGTCCTAAAGACGAATGAATTCGGGCAACCGAATGAGGACTGTTCCGATCACAAAGACTTTGCATCGCATGTCGGTGTCCTCACCCGTTCTCATATCCCAATCATATACCTGGACTTTCGCCAAGTGCCTCATGAACAAATTCATATGGTCACAGAAAGATTGTCACAGTTTTATGAGTTTGAGGATCAAAGTTGGGCTGCAAGTCTTGATTACGTTACAAAACGCATCAATGAAGCGTGGAGGAATTACAAGAGAAGATTGACTGTAAAATATATTACAAACAAGGATCTTATTGCTGTGAGAGATGGTCCAGCCCCCCTCCCCCCTAGGTATCCCTATGGAGGATTGAAGGGCTTTCGTGGATCAACGTCCCACCAAGGAATTCAAGAGGATAAGCGCAAGGAATAAAGTCAATCGGCTAAAAGGACCTGCGTGTCTTGGAAGGCACAGTATGGCTGTTACTCGCCATAAGATGGTATGTATTTAAAAATAGAAATTATAGTTTAAAATTGAATTTAAATTTAAATTATCATTCATCTAAATCTATTAATGATGTGTATTTGAATGATATGTAATGTGCCAAAGGCGATGGAGAAGAATCTTACCTCTGATGTCGAGATAGGTAGATGTGAAGTCTTCTTAAGAACCCATACAAGAAAGGACAAAGTTGTCCAATATCCTGACCTTGCTGTAAGTGCATCCCTCGTACCACTAACTAGTACCCTTATGAAAAGCCGAAGTATAACTTTGAATTATATTGCATTCATTTGTTTTTTTTCACAGGAAAAACTAGATGAGCTCTATAGTAGCAATCCTGCTTCTAGGATGACCGGCATGGATGATGCCCTTACAGAGGTACTAATAAAATTTAAAAATTGCTTAAGTTTTATGGTAATTATGAATATCCTAATAACTTAATTTACAATGTTTTACAGTTGGTTGGTTCCGACAATAGAGGACGAATGCGGGGTCTAGGTTGCTCAATAAGTAAGGTAGGACTGAAGAAGTCAGCCCCTGCTCGTTCAAAGGTAGAGAATGTGACAAAAGAAAAAGAAAGCGTAACTCAAGAGTTATCTCAGGTGAAGAAAAAATTGGATGGTATGACTCAAGATATAGTTGAGATGAAGAAAACATTGGTTGATATGCAGAAAGATAGACAATATACTCAAAATCTCTCATCACCAACAGTCGCTAAATCTACTCAGGCATCGTCGGTATGAAAGTATAAATTTTTTAGTATAATGAGCTTACAATTATATTATAAAGGCTAACAATACCAATGCCATTTTATGTGTAAATGTAGCCGGATATTATATATATCGGTAAGAGATGCGACTTGCTTGGTTTTGGAAAATGTGGTGTAGTTGCTCGTGGTGAAGTACATGAAGTTAATCCAAATGCAACTGTCCATTGCGAGCCGTTGGAGGATGGAGCTTTTGTTGTTGTCCTGACTAAGGTTATACAACCTCATGCTCCTTTGTGAAAAGAAGATGGGTTTGCATCTACACTTGGAGAGGCCGGTCCAGGATCATTTGTGCAATGGGGGAAAGAGGCTTTGAGAATTCAATAATTTGAAAAATTTTGGTACTGTATAATTGAACATGTATTGTGTGCATTTTGAACTAATTTTAAACTTGTTGTGTGCATTTTGAACTAATTTTGAACTTGTTGTGTGCATTTTGAACTAATTTTGAACTAATTTGGCACTTATTTTTTTATTTTTTTAATATTGAATTAATTTTGTACTCTATATTTGAACGTATTTATAGTCTTACGCTCCATTTGGTCATCACATTAGTATTTATAAAAACTTTTTTTTTTGAAAACCAAATGGAGCCAATGCAACTCCTTGCATTGCCGGTCCCAAGCCCGGGTAAAGGAGGAGGGAGAAGGGCTTTAGAATGAATCGTCAACTATGGAGGAGATCTTGAAAATGCAGTGAATATATCTGGTTTTATAGTTTTACTTATACATTCCTATATTGATTACTCAAGCATGACGGTTATGTGCATTCTTTCAGGTGGATGTTGCATGTGGGAGGGTTGGAGCTGTATATTTCAGATTCAAGCATCTGGTACGTCTCTTGTCAAGAATGCACATGTGTAGTTCATCAAACAATACATTATGTGATATCGTGTGCATGATATCTATGTTGTAATTTTCCTCCTGTATTTTGCTTAAAATCCATGTTTATGCATGATTCTTATGCATTGACATGGATTTGGACTAAAAAAGATCGAAATGGAAAATTTGAAAAAATAGAGGAGATTTTCTTTTATAAAGTAAGTATTTGGGACTAAGTGGTTACGTATTTGCTCCATTAAAGTTGCTCGAAATTAATGGAGCAGACCTGGATGTGCTTTAGAGCTATCCGGATGAGCGGGGGTCCCTGGAAGGTGGGAACCGCTGTTATGACCATGATGAAGCTGTCCATTTCCTATGGACAACATTGGAGGGGCCTGGCCATTTAGACAGACCGTGTTTATGTATTTGATCGAAATTAATGGAGCAGACCCGGATGTGCGTCGGAGCTATTCGGAAGAGCGGGGTTCCATGGAAAGAGGGAACCGCTATTATGACCATGATGAAGCTGTCAAATTTTTATGGACAGCATTGGAAGGGCCTGGCATTTTCGTCGGATGGCCGTGTTTATATCTGTATTTGCAGGGACCATATCCTTAACCTAAACCAAAACCTATGACCTAAAACCTTAACCTATAACCTAAACCTCAACCTTAACCTAAACCTAAACCTTAACTTAAAACCTAAACCTTAACCTATTCTCAATTCCCTAAACCTATATCTTATAACCGAAACCTAAACCTAAACCTAAACCTTAACCTATACCTATAATCTTAACCTAAACCAAAACCTATGACCTAAAACCTTAACCTATAACCTAAACCTCAACCTTAACTTAAACCTAAACCTCAACCTAAACATATAACCTTAACCTAAAACCTAAAACCTAAACCTAAACCTATAACCTAAATGTATTCTCAAATCCCTAAACCTAAACCTACACCTAATCTTAATCTTAACTCCTTAACCTAAACCTATACCTAAACTTGAAAACCCAAACATAAACCCGATCCCGAACCCAAACCCAATTTCCTAAACCTAAACCTTAACCTATTCTCAATTCCCTAAACCTATATCTTATAACCTAAACCTAAACCTTAACCTATACCTATAACCTTAACCTAAACCAAAACCTATGACCTAAAACCTTAACCTATAACCTAAACTTCAATCTTAACTTAAACCTAAACCTTAACCTAAACATATAACTTTAACCTAAAACCTAAAACCTAAACAAAAACCTAAACCTATAACCTAAATGTATTCACAAATCCCTAAACCTAAACCTGCACCTAATCCTAATCTTAACTCCCTAACCCAAACCTATACCTAAACTTGAAAACCCAAATATAAACCCGATCCCGAACTCAAACCCGATTTCCAAAACCTAAACCTTAACCTATTCTCAATTCCCTAAACATATATCTTATAACCTAAACCTAAACCTAAACCGAAATCTTAACCTATACCTATAACCTTAACCTAAACCAAAACCTATGACGTAAAACCTTAACCTATAACCTAAACTTCAACCTTAACTTAAACCTAAACCTTAACCTAAACATATAACCTTAACCTAAAACCTAAAACCTAAAACTAAACCTATAACCTAAATGTATTCTCAAATCCCTAAACCTAAACCTACACCTAATCCTAATCTTAACTCCCTAACCTAAACCTATACCTAAACTTGAAAACCCAAACATAAACCCGATCCCGAACCCGAACCGGATTTCCTAAACCTAAACCTTAACCTATTCTCAATTCCTTAAACCTATATCTTATAACCTAAACCTAAACCTTAACCTAAACCAAAACCTATGACCTAAAACCATAACCTATAACCTAAACCTCAACCTAGACCTAAACCTAAACCTATAGCCTAAACTCAAATCCCTAAACCTTAACCTATAACCTAACCTAAACCTATACTTATAACCTAAAACTATTCCCAAATCCCAAAACCTATAACCTAAACCTAACTTTTCCCTAAACCTATAACCTAAACTCAATTCCCTAAACCTAAACCTACACCTAATCCTAATCTTAACTCCCTAACCTAAACCTAAACCTAAACTTGAAAACCCAAACTTAAACCCAATCCCGAACCTGAACCCAATTTCCTAAACCTAAACCATAACCCACTCTCAAATCCAAAAACCTATAACCTAAACCTATAACCTATAACCTAAACCTTAACATAAACCTATAACCTATAACCAAAACATATAACCTAAACCCGAACCCATTCTCAAATCCCTAAACCTATAATCTAAACCTAAACCTAAACCTAAACCTTAACCTATAAGCAAAACCTATAACCTAAACCCGAACCCATTCTCAAATCCCAAAACCTAATACCTAAACCTAAACCTAAACCTAAACCTTAACTAAACCCATAACCTATAACCTAAATCAAAACCAAAACCTAAACCTATAACCTATAACCCAAATCAAAACCTATTATGTTTCCCTAAACCTTAACCTAAACCTATAAACTATAACCTAAATCAAAACCAAAACTGAAACCTAAAACCTATAACCTAAATCAAAACATATAACCTAAACTAAAACCAAAACCTATATCCTAAACCCGAACCCATTCTCAAATCCTATAACCTAAACCTAAACTTAAACCTAAAACCTATAACCTATAACCTATTACCTTTCCCTAAACCTATAACCTATAACCTAAATCAAAACCACAATCAAAACCTAAAACCTAAACCTATATCTTATAACCTAAATCAAAACATATAATCAAAACTAAAACCAAAACCTATAACCTAAACCAAAACCAAAACCTATAGCCTAAACCCGAACCCATTCTCAAATCCAAAATACCTATAACCTAAACCTAAACCTTAACCTAAACCGTTAACCTATAACCTAAATCAAAACCTATAACCCAAAACCAAAACCAAAACCTATAACCTATAACGTAAACCCGAACCCATTATCAAATCTCAAAACCTATAACCTAAACCGAAACCAAAACCTATAACCTAAACCCGAACCCATTCTCAAATCCCAAAACCCAAACCTAAACCTAAACTTAAACCTAAACATAAAACCTAAACCTAAACCTATAACCTAAACTCAAATCCCTAAAGCTAAACCTAAACCTAATCCTAAAACCTAAACTCAAATCCCTAAACCTTAACTTATAACTTAACCTAAACCTATACTTACAGCCTAAAACTATTCTTAAATCCCAAAACCTATAACCTAAACCTAACCTTTTCATAAACCTATAACCTAAACTCAATTCTTTAAACCTAAACCTAGACCTAGACCTAAACCTAAACCTATAGCCTAAACTCAAATCCTTAAACCTTAACCTATAACCTAACCTAAACTTATACTTATAACCTAAAACTATTCCCAAATCTCAAAACCTATTACCTAAACCTAACCTTTCCCTAAACCTATAACCTAAACTCAATTCCCTAAACCAAAACCTACACCTAATCCTAATCTTAACTCCCTAACCTAAACCTAAACCTAAACTTGAAAACCCAAACTTAAACCCAATCTCGAACCTGAACTCAATTTCCTAAACCTAAACCATAACCCATTCTCAAATCCAAAAACCTATAACCTAAACCAAAACCAAAACCAAAACTAATAACCTAAACCCGAACCCATTCTCAAATCCCAAAACCTATAACCTAAACCAAAACCAAAAACTATAACCTAAGCCCGAACCCATTCTCAAATCCCAAAACCTATAACCTAAACCTAAACATATAACCTAAACCAAAACCTATAACCTAAACCCGAACCCATTCTTAAATCCCAAAACTTATAACCTAAACCTAAATCTAAACCTAAACCTATAACCTATAACATAAATCAAAACATAAACCTAAACCTAAAACTTAAACCTATAACCTATAACCTAAATCAAAACCTATTACCTTTCCCTAAAACCTTAACCTAAACCTATAACCTATAACCTAAATCAAAACCTATTACCTTTCCCTAAAACCTTAACTTAAACCTATAACCTATAACCTAAATCAAAACCACAACCAAAACCTATAACCTATAACCTAAATCAAAACATATAATCAAAACTAAAACCAAAACCTATAACCTAAACCAAAACCAAAACCTATAGCCTAAACCCGAACCCATTCTCAAATCTAAAAAACCTATAACATAAACCAAAACCAAAACCTATAACCTAAACCCGAACCTATTCTCAAATCCCAATACCCAAACCTAAACATAAAACCTAAACCTAAACCTAAACCTATAACCTAAACTCAAATCCCTAAACCTAAACCTAAACCTAATCCTATAACCTAAACTCAAATCCCTAAACCTTAAATTATAACCTAACCTAAATCTATACTTATAACCTAAAACTATTCTCAAATTCCAAAACCTATAACCTAAACCTAACCTTTCGCTAAACCTATAAGCTAAACTCAATTCCCTAAACCTAAACCTAGACCTAAACCTAAACCTATAGCCTAAACTCAAATCCCTAAACCTTAACCTATAACCTAACCTAAACTATACTTATAACCTAAAACTATTCTCAAATCCCAAAACCTATTACCTAAACCTAACCGTTCCCTAAACCTATAACCTAAACTCAATTCCTTAAAGCAAAACCTACACCTAATCCTAATCTCAACTCCCTAACCTAAACCTAAACCTAAACTTGAAAACCCAAACTTAAATCCAATCCTGAACCTGAACCCGATTTCCTAAACCTAAACCATAATCCATCCTCAAATCCAAAAACATATAACCTAAACCTAAACTAAAACCAAAACTTATAACCTAAACCCGAACCCATTCTCAAATCCCAAAACCTATAACCTAAACCAAAACCAAAACCTATAACCTAAACCCGAACCCATTCTCAAATCCCAAAACCTATAACCTAAACCTAAACCTTAACCTAAACCTATAACCTATAACCTAAATCAAAACCTATAACCTAAACCAAAACCAAAACCTATAACCTAAGCCCGAACCCATTCTCAAATCCCAAAACCTATAACCTAAACCAAAACCAAAACCTATAACCTAAACTTAAACTAATTCTCAAATCCCAAAACCTTTAACCTAAACCTAAACCTTAACATAAACCTATAACCTATAACCTAAATCAAAACCTATAACCTAAACTCGAACCCATTCTCAAATTCAAAAACATATAACCAAAACCAAAACCTATAACCAAAACCAAAACCAAAACCTATAACCTAAACCCGAACCTATTCTCAAATCCCAAAACCTATAACCTAAACCTAAACCGTAACCTAATCCTATAACCTAAACTCAAATCCCTAAACCTTAACCTATAACCTAACCTAAACCTATACTTATAACCTAAAACTATTCCCAAATCCCAAAACCTATAACCTAAACCAAGACCTATAACCTAAATCAAAACCAAAACCTATAACCTAAACTTGAACTCATTCTCAAATCCCAAAACATTTAGCTTAAACCTAAACCTTAACATAAACCTATAACCTATAACCTAAATCAAAACCTATAACCTAAACCAAAACCAAAACCTATAACCTAAACTCGAATCCATTCTCAAATTCAAAAACCTATAACCAAAACCAAAACCTATAACCAAGACCAAAACCAAAATCAAAACCTATAACCTAAACCCGAACCTATTCTCAAATCCAAAAACCTATAACCTAAACCTAAACCGTAACCTAATCCTATAACCTAAACTCAAATCCCTAAACCTTAACCTATAACCTAACCTAAACCTATACTTATAACCTAAAACTATTTCCAAATCCTAAAACCTATAACCTAAACCTAACCTCTCCCAAAACCTATAACCTAAACCAAAAACAAAACCTATAACCTAAACTTGAACTCATTCTCAAATCCCAAAACCTTTTACCTAAACCTAAACCATAACATAAACCTATAACCTATAACCTAAATCAAAACCTACAACCTAAACCAAAACCAAAACCTATAACCTAAACTCGAACCCATTCTCAAATTCAAAAACCTATAACCTAAACTCGAACTCATTCTCAAATTCAAAAACCTATAACCTAAACCAAAACCTATAATCAAAACCAAAACCAAAACCTATAACCTAAACCCGAACCTATTTTCAAATCCAAAAACCTATAACCTAAACCTAAACCTATAACCTAAACTCAAATCCCTAAACCTTAACCTATAACTTAACCTAAACCTATACTTATAACCTAAAACTATTCCCAAATCTCAAAACCTATAACCTAAACCTAACCTCTCCCAAAACCTATAACCTAAACCAAAACCTATAACCTAAACCAAAACCAAAACCTATAACCTAAACTTCAACTCATTCTCAAATCCCAAAACCTTTAACCTAAACCTAAACCTTAACATAAACCTATAACCTATAACCTAAATTAAAACCTACAACCTAAAACAAAACCAAAACCTATAACCTAAACTCGAACCCATTCTCAAATTCAAAAACATATAACCTAAATCAAAACCTATAACCAAAACCAAAACCAAAACCTATAACCTAAACCCGAACCCATTCTCAAATCCCAAAACCTATAACCTAAATCTAAACCGTAACCTAATCCTATAACCTAAACTCAAATCCCTAAACCTTAACCTATAACCTAACATAAACCTATACTTATAACCTAAAACTATTCCCAAATCCCAAAACCTATAACCTAAACCTAACCTCTCCCTAAACCTATAACCTAAACTCAATTCCCTAAACCTAAACCTACACCTAATCCTAATCTCAACTCCCTAACCTAAACTTGAAAACCCAAACTTAAACCCAATCCCGAACCTGAACCCGATTTCTTAAACCTAAACCATAGCCCATTCTCAATTCCCTAAAGCTATAACCTATAACCTAAACCAAAATCTAAACCTAAAACCTAAACCTATAACTTATAACCTAAATCAAAACCTATTACGTTTCCCTAAACCTTAACCTAAACCTATATCCTATAACCTAAATCAAAACCAAAACCAAAACCTAAAACCTAAACCTATAACCTATGACCTAAATCAAAACCAAAACCTATAGCCTAAACCCGAACCCATTCTCAAATCCAAAAAATATATAACCTAAACATAAACCTTAACTTAAACCGTTAACCTATAACCTAAATCAAAACCTATAACCTAAACCAAAACCAAAACCTATAACCTATAACGTAAACCCGAACCCATTATCAAATCCTAAAACCTATAACCTAAACCGAAACCAAAACCTATAACCTAAACCCGAACCCATTCTCAAATCCCAAAACCCAAACCTAAACCTAAACCTAAACCTATAACCTAAACCTAAACCTATAACCTAAACTCAAATCCCTAAACCTAAACCTAAACCTAATCCTGTAACCTAAACTCAAATCCCTAAACCTTAACTTATAACCTAACCTAAACCTATACT
Organism: Magnolia sinica; assembly: GCF_029962835.1. Taxonomy (NCBI): domain Eukaryota; kingdom Viridiplantae; phylum Streptophyta; class Magnoliopsida; order Magnoliales; family Magnoliaceae; genus Magnolia; species Magnolia sinica. The sequence goes on from NC_080581.1 coordinate 62,280,567, forward strand.
TATAACCTAAAACTATTCTCAAATCCCAAAACCTATAACCTAAACCTAACCTTTCGCCAAACCTATAAGCTAAACTCAATTCCCTAAACCTTAACCTATAACCTAACCTAAACCTATACTTATAACCTAAAACTATTCCCAAATCCCAAAACCTAACCTTTCCCTAAACCATAACCCATTCTCAATTCCCTAAAGCTATAACCTATAATCTAAACTCAAACCTAAACCTAAACTTAAACCTAACTTAAACTTATAACCTTTCCTTAAACCTTTAACTTAAACCTAAACTTAAAACCTAAATCTATTCTCAAATCCTTAAACCCGAACCTACACCTAATCATAATCTCAACTCCCTAACCTAAACCTAAACTTGAAAACCCAAACCTAAACCCGAACCCGAACTCGAACCCGATTTCCTAAACCTAAACCTTAACCTATAATCAAGTTCCCAAAAGCTATAACCTATAACCTAAACTTAAACCAAAACCTATAACCTAAACCTTAACCTATAACCTAAACTTAATTATAACCTATAGCCTAACATTAACCTAAACCTATAACCTAAACCTAAACCAAAACCTAAACCTATAATCATATGGTGAGACCATTTCTTTTGTGTCAATTTCATTCCTCTTTGAGTTTTTTTTTAATTCATTAAGGGAAAAAAAATAGTTATATGTGATGCACTTCTTTCACTGTCTTTCTTTTCTCCAATGGGCATTCTAATTTATGAATAACATGACTGTTTGTAGGATGATGAAATATACGAAGCTGTTGAAATTTCAGGGTGAAGTCGAGCACATTTCTCTAATGAAGCCAAAGATTTGTATTTTCAGCATTATTATAATTGTAACTGTAATTGATTGTAATTGTAATTAATTGAATGAAGGATTATAATTGTAATTGAATGAATGAAGGATTGTAATTGAATGAATGAATGATTGCACAGGTGGTAATTGAATGAACAGGTGGTAATTGAATGAACAAATGATTTAATTTTTCAATGTACAAAATAGCTACGGATATTGACTGTAGCCACTAGTCAGACAGGTGTAGCCTTTTTAATTTTGGCATATTGCTACAGACTTTCAGCTACAAATAATATCCGTAGCTGTTTGAAGTTTTTGCTATAAATATAATTGCTATGGATTATATCTGTAGCTATTTAACATATAGCTACGGATTAAATCCATAGCCACTAATCAGACAGGTGTAGCCTTTTAAATTTTGGCCTATTGCTACGGACTTTCAACTACAAATAATATCCATAGCTGTTTTAAGTTTTGGCTACAGATATAATTGCTACGGATTATATCTGTAGCTATTGAACCTATAGCTACGGATTAAATTCGTAGCCATAGGTTCCAGACCTATCGTTACGGCACCTACGACGACGGTCGTGTTACGGACTAGCTACGGACTAAATCTGTAGCCATAGGTCTATGGCTACGGATTTTATCCGTAGCCTTTGCCCCTTTTTTTGGTAGTGCAGTCTTCAACTGGCTTCAAAGCTTCCGTAGTTTCCTTATTCGTAGCTCCCTTTCCCTTTGCTGCCTTCATTTTAAGGAAAATTTTTCATATAAGAATGAAAATATAAATTAGCAGCAGTCAATAAAATAGCAGAGCCCAAACAAGAACTCTAATTTGGGGATCACTTCCCAGACTTTCTGTCCTCAACAGACAGATTGAGATGTGTCAAGTCTACTTTGCCTCTTATTTAATGTTTTCTTTTTTTTGCAATTTTCTTTAGCCTGATTAATAACATTCAACATTATGAGAGAGAGAGAGAGCAGAGTAGAAAAATGAAGCAAAAGAAGTGCTAAAAGAATGTTTACTGTCATAAGATGATAAAGGCCAGAAGACTCAAGACAAGCATTCTTGTACATATGGATAGACCAGCCAAATGCAAATAAATCACATGACACGTACACGTAGAGGTCTTTGTCCATGAAGATATTCTCACAATTAAAATGGTTGTCCAGTCCAACTCTTTCATCTTAATGTTTTGACACTCACAAGTTAAAAATACTTCGACTCTTAGAAGAATTAGTATCAATGTTCATCTTTTAAAACTTATCAATACAACTAATTCAAGAAAGTCAGTGAATTAGATTAAGTTGAGGAGATTAAGAATCAACCTAACCAAGTAGGGACAAAGTGCCTGCTAATGTCTAAGAAACCTGTCTACTGAAACTCAGAGAACAGATCTAGTAGAAAGTAATGAATCATTTTTTAACTCAACAGCAGCAATTCATACTTGAACTATGGAAACTGGCCCAAAGATAAACTATTGACTACATGTGCAACTTCATATTACCTCGTCAACCAATGATTTTATCTCGGAGGCATTCTCTTTCTTCAACTGTTTCTTACTCTTTGCTCTGAGTTCCTCTATAGGATATACACAAAAGAGGCAGTTCTGACATCTGCATGAAGATTTTCCTCCACTTCATGGAAATGGTATGGTCTTAAAGCATTTTAGAAAGGGTGACACTTTTAACTAATATTCTAATCACAATGTTAGCAAATGATAAAGGCAAGTGATGGATTTTCAAACAGAACTATCCAACCTTCCTCATGATTAATGCATAGAATTCACTGAAATACAATAAAAAATTAAACCATAGAAACTGAAGTTTTAAGTATCATCTTAAAAGGAGGAAATAACCTTTGACTAAGACTGATCCATAAAAAAGTTAAACCCCAGCAACATCTGAACCTACCATGGACCCATTCCAAGATAAATACTGAACTGCTAAGTTGAATATGATAAAAGGGTTAAAAGAATCAAAGAATTCATAATAGTGACATGACACACGAGACATTGTTCAAGTCTAAGCTAAAAAATATTCAAGTATAGAAACAACAAAAGTAAAAATATCCAATTAGCTAACGAAAGCCCAGAAACCCAAAGAACATATGAAATGTCAAACATGCATCCCAACAAATTATGTGTGGCCATTTAACCAAAAGTAAAATTTTGTGTAGAAGATCATAAAGAGACCAATTTAGAGGCAAGGACCCCCAATGCATGAAGACCACTAGTGCAAGAAATATGGGGAATGATATCTTTCTAAGAAGAATGAAGAGGTAAATTCAGTGGACGAGAAAACGTATTCAGACTTCACTTCCTACCTTTCGCCGAGTTAACTTGACTGAGAACATATTATCTTTCTTGTGGATCAAGCAATAGTTGTTAGGCCTTTTCCAATGTTGTTCACAAGTCAATAGTTGATTGTCAATGAATGTTTCAAACAAGGATCAAAAGAATAATGTAAGAACTAAGTAAAGAAATGGTAGGACATGTCTCAAACGTAAGAAAAGGCATCCTCCATAAAGTCCAGTTTTAAAGTGAAGAAAAAAGACTCTAATAGCCACATATCCTCTCTTTTATATGGGATTTGCATTTTTATTCCACAAAGCAACAATGTAATTGAACATTGATATCAAATACCAGCCAGAAAAAAAAGAAGTGTCATAAATCTTTTACGTAAAACAGTGAGGTCCAATTTCCATCATATAATATTCACTACAGAATATGAAGACAAATCAAGACTTGCAGATAGACACATTAAAAAATAGAACCAAAGGGACCAAAACAATGGTCCACGGTACTAAAGTTCATGGTATATTAGAAATAAGCAGATTGAGTTACTTACTTATCAACCAGGATGTTCTGAATGATAAAGTTTAACATAGAATGGCCATACTGAGGGTAATCGATAAAGTTCCTATATAAATGAAAAGTTCACCACCCAAATTTTCTAGAACTATATAACATCAAGAAGAGAAATTTGGTATCATTTCCTCTGCAAAACATGAGAAAATACCATACCATCCAGCCCATATGGAATTCTATCTATGTAAAGCTATTGTCTGATATGCTTCGATCGAAATCATTTTTCAGCTCCCTCTTACTAGGATTTCACACACATATCATCACACCTAGAAATAAAGTACAAGGAAAAAAATCATTCTTTTAGATAGTACCTAGAGCTTACTTTAATTTCAAATGTGAAACATCAAAATGTAAATAATGGAATGCCAAAAAGAAGAAGAAGAAGATGCAGAATTAGGACATGTGGAACACTCAATCATCTATCGGGATTGTTCATTCAATAGTATTAGTGCTTGTTTCTTTACCTTATCATTTGTATCAACGCTTGTTGTTAAGAATTTAAGGAAACTTGATTATAATGACCCTGAAAATTTTGTGCTTCTCTTTCCTTAGTAGTTGTTTTGGGGTAATTAGCACTATACTCGATTGCTTGTGAAATCTACATCAATCACTTTAAATTATATCTGCATGACTCAAAACTTGTAGAATAGTTAGCGCTATGTTACTCTGAAATCTGAGATCCATCGCTAAATCCAGTTGTTCTAGGGAATTTTTGGAAGTTCTGGATCGGACCTGGACTGCGTGTCGAAAGTCCGATAGCGATGATCTTAGGCTATTGCGGTCACCATGTTGGGCTTGACCATCACCTTGAAAATCAAGTCCAGATGATGTTCTGGGTCGATTTGATTGAGTCTGGAGTGAAGAGTGTGAGAACGGTTGGATATTTAATAACCTTTTATGAAATCTGAGTTGTGTCGCTTGCGCGATGCTTTTAAGCTATCTGACCATTGGATTCTGACCCAATTTCACCCTCTGATCAGGGAAGGTGGCCCAGGCATGTCCTTGTGCTTGTGAACCTGATCGAGATTCAGTGACCGTTGAATTGAGTGTGGTCCGCCACGGCTGATCTGAAGAGCCGGTCGGTACGAAAACTCAGCTTGACCTAGATCCATGGTCAGTGAGCTTAAGTCCGACCTTTCATGGTTATAGGCCACTAGAAGTGCTTCGTTGGATCGTAAGAGGCAGGTTTTGGTTATACCCTAAGTATACCTTGGCCCTGGGGTTATTTTCATCAATATTAGGCCTATTTATAGTCCTTAAACCCTAGCTCTCTTTTCCATACGAATTTTCTCTAACCCTAGCTTGGAAAGAGAGTGAAAAAGAGAGAAAGTGAGAGAGAAGTTGGTGAATCATCTTAGATTCTTTCCGGTTCTTCTTCATCCTTGAACCTTCACTTTGAATCGTTATTCTGACGATTCTGAGTTCATCTTTAGGTAAGTTAACCTAACCCTAATCTGTGTTAGAGCTTAAAATAGTCTTTGTGTTGTTGTATCTCATTTCTATTCTTGCTTTAGGGTATTCTATCGCCGTTGACGAAGACAACTCGTCTGAAATCAATTCGGTGTTCTTTTCTGGCTTAAGGTGCGGACTTTAAGTATATAGGTTATGGTTTTAAAGGCTTTCAATGCCAGTTAATGATTTATTCTTGCTATGGATGAGATTTCACATGCCAAATGTTGTGTTTATGTTGCGTTCCTGATATGCATGTGTTATATTGAGATTTGCGTATTCTATGTGTATGTATAAAGTACCGTATACATATAAAATATGCACTTGTGTTTGCCATGATTATTTGTCATGTATGTATGCTAGATGTGTGTATGACAACTCCTTGGTAAAGGGAATTGTCCAAATGTGTGTATTTCAACATACGTCATGTATGTTGTATTATGTATTCTAAGTGTTTGTAGAAATGTCTGAATGAACTAAAGTGTGATATTTCGACCTAGTATGGGCATTGAGAAGTGATTCTCAACTCTCCCACTAGTGTGTATGATTTCCTTCATGTAAGTTACATTCCTTGTTATTTAATTTCAAGCATTACTTATGCCTACATTTATGTTAAGTTGATATTCTTTAAAGGCTTGTGTATCACATGATTTGAGTTGTTGTTCCTTTACTGTTCTACATTCAATATGAATATCTGTTGTAGTGTAATATGTGTGGGACTATGCATTAGTCCAGGAAATCGGTAATCGGCCTTAAGTTCGTGGTTGAGGTTGCTTTCGCCACGTAAGACTATTAGACGAACCCGAGCCGTATTAGAGTTGGCGGCAGTGGTTTGGCCACACGGAGTGTTTGCGCACTCTATGTCGTTCAACCCAACGTGCGCTCGTGCTAGTCGAGTTCGTCAAGTAACCCGATTGTCCGATGTATGTTCACCATGTATGGACGCTACTGCTTGAATCTAGGGTACCAAACTTACTGATGAAATCCTATTAACCATAGTACCTTGATCCGCTAAGACTCATGAGCTGGACATGGTGGTATGGGACACCGTGGTCGAGCTGTCAGCCTACGCTGAGGTGACGAGCCTCCCCATAGTGACCAGTGAGCAACTAAACTCGTGAGCCGATTATGGTGGTATGGGACACTATATTCGTGCTGTCGGCCTACATTGATTGGTGACGAGCCCTTTGTAGTGACCTCGAGCATGCCTGGATACCGCAATGAGGTGATGAGCCGAACTGTGGTAATAAAGGTGTGATAGGCGTGCATTGATTGGTGACGAGCCCTTTGCAACGACCTCGAAACATATGATCGTATGAGATATCTAGGACTGACGACCCTAGAATGGATCACTGTTTGGATGGTGATATGAGGAAGGTATCTTAGCTTCCCAATCCTGCTGTATGAAAAGGACTAATAACAACTCGGTAATCATATCCATGCACCGCATTTGCATGTGCTTTGTAGACGTGGCGCACTTTGAGGTGGTGTCATGCGTAACGTAAGATAAAGACGCTGAGGGTGTACGCGTGAGGGCATGCATCATTCCGCATTCATCCTTGCATTAACAAGAGTACTTAGGTTATGTTTAATTGTTCTGCTTTATCATTACTGTTTGATTGAATTGATAACATGTTAACCAGTGCCTTATTGTTCCACTGAGTTGATCACTCACTCCCATGTTTTGAGGCGGTGTTAAACGCTCACCAGACTCTGTCTTAGGTTCTGATGTTGCAGATGTTGATGCGACTTCTAAGGCAGAGCGGGAGATGGATGATGATGAGGCTGCTTTCTCTTATATGCAGTTTTCAGACGGGTTCTAGCGAGCCTTGTTCTGATGCGCGGGATTCTGGGATTATTTTTGAGAATTAAATGATGTAATTTAATACTTGTAATTTTGATAGCAACACTTTCATTACGACCTGGTATGTGGATGTACTTCAGGGATTTGCACTTGTACACATATATTTCTATAAGTCTTCCGCTTGCTTTCTTCACTTATCCCTGAATTATAACTGTGCTTTGGCTTAATCTATTCCATGTTTTATGCACTAATACAGACAATATACATCCATCATTAAATATGTTGCATAAGTGATGTTTTGGAACTCGGGAGCTGAGTTATGCTCGACCCCCGAATTTCAGGACGTTACATTGATAGTGCAGGATTGCCTTCGAATCTTTTTGGAGATGCACCATACTGTAATAGATAGCTCTCATTCCATGGCAATGTCTCTCATCTCCATTCGTTCCTGTGGCAATTCTGCAAAACACGTTATACCAACTCTGACCAATGAAACCAAACAATCATGCATCCTATTTCTCAAATTGTTATGATTTTCACTATCTTGAGTAGCTTCAGCATCTTCTCAGAGAAGTCTCAGATCTATGATCTCCATTATGTTTTTTCATAATTTAACAGAAGTATAGTAGAACTAAACATAACTAAATGAAGGGAAATAAAAAATATCAGCTTAATCTAAAACTTTTCTAGGCTCAAGAAGTTTCGTCATTTAATCCCCATCATTTCCTATGGTATGGACCACTTGAGCTTTAGATCTGCCTTACTTTTGGGCTCATCCCCTAAAATGAAATAACAAAATGGACTATCATAGTGGGGCCCGTAGAGCTTTGACACCAGTAATAGCTTCCTGGTGTTGAGGTCACCAGTCAAGCTATGCCCCTTCTTTTCTGAAGTGGATTACGTCTTACCTCTGCCATCTCTACCTAGGAACGGGTAGATCTATGTGGGGCCTACCATGATGTTTATTTTCCACCAACCTCTTCATAAGGTCACACAGACCTAGATGAAGGGAAAACACAAACATCAGCTTGATCCAAAACTGTTATGGCCCTTAAGAAGTTTCTGAGGATAGGCATGGTGTAAGACCCGTATCCTAGACCGTACCGATCCGTAAGTTCCCACGATCTTCCCAATCGAATTCCAACAATCTTCGACCCTTAACCAGTATTTGCACATGACCTTGATTCATAGGCCGTCAACCAGAGTCAACTCAACCCGAGACTTGTACCCTAGCGATCGCACCGTCGCCGCGGTTCCGATGCCGCGTCTCGCGCGCCGTCCGATACTCTGGCTAGGAGATGTGGGCAAGTAATCGGTGCAAGGAAAATATCGCGCGTGTAAATTACAAGAGAATCTCTATGAGATGTCACCTCAATCAATCAATCAATCCATCCCATCATGTCAAGTATATGTCAAGTACACCATCACCTCTCACCCTTCCCCAAGCAACTCCAAAGTCAAAAAGTACTTATACCACCCATGCCTTTCTTACACCAAGCAACCACAAAAGTCAAAAAAGGCCTTGCACACCCATCCCTCTCGCTCTCATCCATCACACATCACCTCTCTTTACAACACTCTTTCTCTCATTCTCAAACTCACTTTCCCAAGCAAGAGAAAATTCACATGTCCAAGCCTCTCTAAGCCCTCCCAAGCAACAAGTGTGGCCCACTTTTCTACCCTCTCATCTCCCATCTCAACCATCCAAACCTCATCTCCTCCGTTGGGATCAAAGCTAAGGAGCAAAGGAAGCCAAGGGAGCAAGAAGATCGAATGGTGGGTGCTTCTATTAGGCCTAGATTTCTTTTTTTGTTAATGAAGGGCCAAGTGAGACCTACTGATTGATGATATGGATCTCACTTTAGACCCTAGGTGTGGCTGATGGCCCACCTTGATCCACATGATCATTCCATGATGGGGCCATTCTCCATGGACCCCATCATGATGTTTATTTTCTTTGCATGGCTAGAGGTCATCTAGACCTTTCATTTTGGTGGAGAAGGGACCTCCACCGTTGATCTTTGATTTGTTGGGCCCACGTGTTATGGGACCCACTTGATGTATGATTGATTGCAACGGAGGGCCCATAGTGTCGAGGTCCCTCCATCACACGCGCATCCCACTCTCCTTCCCTCTCTCTCCCTCATTTTCTATTTTTTTAATGTGATGATGATGTGGTTGTGTGGCCCACCCAGATGGACCCCACCACGAGGTATGTATTTTATCCAAAACATCTAGAAGTAGGGCCCACCTTATATGTGTTGTACCCACACCATCCATCATGAGGTGGCCCACTTGAGCAAAGCCCACCTCCATGCATGTCCTGTGAGGACCCATCCAGCGTCCCTGGATGCTGGACGTCACTGGGAAAACACAAATATTAGCTTGTTTCCAAGCTCATGGGGTAGCCCACTCATATAGGCCCCATCTCGATGTATGTTTTTAATTTATACCATCCATTCCTTTCCCTAACTCATTTTAGACGTTGAGCTAAAAACTGGACTCAATCCGATGGTCTAGCGGGCCATAGCATAGCAAACAGTGATTTTTACCGTTAAAAGTTCACCTGATGTTTTAAAACACCAAAAGATATTGAATATTGGGCTTATTTGCCTTGTCTTAAGATATGGGAACCAATGGACGGGTTGGATTCATTTGATGCGGGCCCTATGCATGAAAAACCGCGGAAAAATAGCTTTCTTTTGAAAAAAATAATAAAATAAGCAGCAGCCACTGCTGCTGCCAAAGGCGCAGGGAGTGCCTGCACTGTAGGCGGGCGGGCGGAAGGCAGGGACCCACGACCCCTGCTGTGGGCCCCACCATGATGTATATTTGATATCCACACCGTTCATCAAGTGGGACACTCCCTGAAGTGGACCTACTCCAAAAATCAGCCTGATCTAGTGCTCAGGTGGCCCACACCGTAGGAATAGTGAGATTGAACATTTAGCATTGAAACCTTTTTTTGGGTTATTTTTCCTACCATCTAGGTCCGTGTGACCTTAGCAACAGGTTGGATGGAAAGCAAATGTTACGGTGGACCCCACGTGGGACCCACATTGATGTATGTGTCCTATTCACACCGTCCAGGTGGACGATGGAATCCCACAGTGATGTATGTGCTTTATGCACACCGTCCACGGACGGTGGAACCCATTATATGTGTTTTGTTCACTGTCTAATGACAGTGGAACCCACCATGATGCATGTGCTGCATCCTATCCACCCAACCATTTCAAAAGCTCATTATGTCAGGAGTTAAGGAATGTGCCAGATCTAAAATTCAAGTGGACCCCACCATTCAAAATAGTGGTCAATGACGCCCACCGTTCAAAAATTTCCAAGGGGCCATAGTAGTTTCCCATCAAGTTGATATTTGTTCCCACTTCATCTATCACTATGTAAATTGTGAAAGGGGTTGGATGGGAAACATATTTCATGGTGGGCCTTAGGAATTTTAATGATGGAAATCATCATCACCACTCATGTTGGGTGTGGCCCATTGGATGTGCATGGGGCCTAATTGGTGTGGCCCATTTGATATACATAAGGCCCATGTGATTAGGCCCATTATGATGTATTTTAAGGCCCATGGGCTATGGCCCATTGCAATGTACAAAGGCCCGTTGGTGAGGCCCATTATTGCGGCCCATTTGATGAATGTAAGGCCCATTAATGCAGCCCATTTGACAAATGTAAGGCCCATGTGATACGACCCATATGATGTATTGAAGGTCCAATGGGGTGTACCTAAGCTCCATTGCAATGTGTGATCCCATCATAGTTTATGTAATGATGTTTACGACAGGTTATGCCTTGGGAGCAATGTTGGTTTGACGTCCACATTACAAGTATAGTGTTGGTTAAATGTCTGCATTATGACTCTCCCTAGGGCCCATTGATAGACCCGTGCATGTAATGTGTAGGCCGTCTAGGCCCATCTTCGTTATGAACCGCATCCATTACCATATAACATGCTTAGTATAGTTCCATGATTCACAATCATACGCATCATATGTATGCTTGATATGAGAAGTGACTGATCATAGCATATACCTTCGGGCAGATTGTTTATGGGCTCTCGGATAGGCGGTACTGCCCTACATGAGCACACGATACGTGCAGGATTGTCGTATGATTGGATAGTGTGATTCATGCATTTCACATTGGGTGATATGGTTACTGTAAGCCCTAGCGACATCAGGGTCATAGCCTCCACAGGCATATCGTGGTTGGCAGGATTGGATACCGAAAATCTTGTTCTACATGGGGTGCTATAGATATTCCTGGGTGAAAGTTCCTAAACCCTTATGGTACCAAGAGGTTGCTCCAACGTCTAGACCGAGTGGGTGCATGAGCGTCGAGTGCCGATTACCAGACGATCGCACTTTCCATTGTGTCGTGGTCGGTTGGAAGAGGGTGCGGCCTTACCTGCCCAAGAGAAGGGGGCAAAGCTAGGCTGAGTCTGACCAGCTCGAGGAATGGGTCTGCTATTGACGAGCCGAACCCGTTATTGGCAGGCGGATAGTAAGGTCTCTTCCTCTCACCTTCTTGCACGCGATGGGGCGGCAATTTGATTGGAGTGTACTAGACCCCGGTGATATCCCAAAGTTAAGTTATATTGATATGTGGACTTAGATGCGGATTCACGTGCTTGAGTTGCATTTTGCACCACATGGCTTTGGTATGGCCGACATCATTCATGTCTTGCACCGAATGGCCTTGATACAACTAATAGCATTCATGGATTCATCAGTATATTCCGCATTAATCTGATACTGCATAATTATATTACTACCTTTCGCACACACTTTCACCACCCTCTAAGCTTTCCATAAGCTTATGCACAACTGTTGCTTGTAGGTGACGTTGGAGCGCAGCAGCGCTGAGGCAGGAGCGCTTTGCAAATCATTTTGGAGTTTTTGTTCATCATCATTGTATTTTTCCTTTATGCTCATTGTACTTGTAAAGTTTTTTATCATAGTGGAAATGTGATGGAGTTTTTGGTTGTTATTTGTGGGTTATGCCTTTGGTTATGCTTATTACGAATCAAACTAATGTTGAAAATCCTCTTCGTAGCATCCCAGGATCGGAACCTGACGAATGGGCGCTGGGAGCCAAGAATGAGGTTCTACGGAGGCTGTCGGCGCCGGATTCGGCGATCGGGAATTTTGTGAGCCCGGTTTCTGAGTTTAGGGCGTGACGTGGCTTTGTGGGCCAAAGAAGTTTTAGATCAATCTGATTTTAATGTTTTCCCTCTATCTAGGTTTATTTGACTTTTTGAACAGGTTGGTGGAAAATAAACAGTCTAATTTGACTGATTTTGAATATAAACAGTCTGAATAATGATCAGGTTGGTGGAAAATAAATAGTCTAATTTGACTGATTTTGGACAAAAAAAATATAAATACAAGAGTACCAAACTGATTTTAACTATGTCCAAGATGGTAGGACACGACACAACCCATACTCGACCCAATTTTGATCAAGCTAGGTCCATTGGGTACCTTTTGGACAAAATCTAAATCAATCAAGAGGTAAAGCAATCAAAAGCAGAACATCCATATTGGAGACTGCAATACCTGAAAATGAAGCATGGACACCTAAAATTAAGCAAACCGATTAAAATGTTAAAGCCAAAAACACCAAGCTCTTTGCCAAATGACCAAAAAACACTAAACTGCATGAAGATATTGCCAAATGCAAAGGCAGTCTGAATCCAAGACAAATGAGTACAGTAGCTTAGGAAAATAGTGAATATTAACAAAAGATATGTGATACTTTTCCAGTGTAAGAATATGCTTTAGGATCTAAACATTCTTTCAAAACATTTAATAATATATTTGAGAATCATGAATATGATTTTCTACTTTCTAATTTTTGTAAAAGAACCATATTATATGTTTTGAAATATATATATATATATATATATATATATTGTAATTTCAAGATTGCATGCATAAAATGGCCATTTCTAAAACCAAGAGATCATGATTGGGAATGCTCGTCTGTTGGAATATCAGGGTATGTTCATGCTTCCCCTATTAAAACCCACCAAAGGTCAAGAATGGAGCGAAGGAGTTACCAGGCATAGGATGAATCCCATTCTGTATGGGGCCAGAGGAACCTTTGGTGGCATAGGGTATTTCATCAGATGGTACTGGCGCTCAAGCAAGTGATTGAACATGAAGTGTAAGAGATCAAATCCCTATTTAGAGAAAAGATGGATTCAGTCGTGATTCCTTCAAAAACTTAATAGCAGACGAGTCATGGGAAAATGTATTAACTTGTCTTACAAGTTCAACGTCCTCGCGAGAAACCTTCCTGCCATCATTGTTGGAGATGGATACTGAACCTGAATCTGCTCTGGGAACCTCAGCTGGAGATCCAGGCCATTCACCAGCACTCTTTACTTTATGTTGTCTCATCCACCATACACACAGCATAAATTCATGTGAAAACAGACCAATCAAATTATATAGCCCATTGTTGGTTAAGTAAAGACCGAAACCCTCCCATTGATAACCATCCAATTGTTGCCTGTTGAGCGAACCACTAAAAGCAAAACATTCAGCGGCGTAAATTCAACAAGAGAAAAGAAAATGGCTAAGATCATCTGATCACTGGCAATTCGGCGCATTTTTTTTACAACCACATTTTGGACTTGGTTGTTACAGTGGGTGAGACTGAAATTTTCCTTTAATTTTCCTAATCCACACTCCTCACTCATATCCCATCTTCTCTTTCTTTTAATTTTCCTTTTTGTGCTTAAGATACCCTCCCTGTTAGACAATAATTCAAGTGTCCTTCATGACAATAGTAAAAGCACAATTCAAGTAGTGAACCTAGATTCATTGTTTTACCCAAAAACAACTACTTAAACCTAATACATAATGATTTGATTTTATCGGAAAAAGAAAAACAGTTGTATTGTCTGAAGTAGCAGAGAACAAATTGACGAATCATCTCTGGCCAGTTCATATGAAGTCAAAGCATCCGCTAACTGTGATTAGCTGATACATGCAAAAAAGGAGAATGCCATGCCGTTCATACGTTCCTAAACTTCATTCCAAAACTATAACTATTATTCACTCTCAATCATGACATACTGGAAACCAATACTTCTTATTTAAATGCAAATTATTAACAGAATCCCTGGGATCATGGATGGGCAATTGCCAAGAAAATGACCAAGCATAGAGCACCCACACGCGTCAAAGGTCATGCTCCAATAGTTGGCTGCAAAGAAATGGATGCATAGATATTGCAAAGAAAGAAGCAAAATAAATATAATTCAGTTCCAAGGTGGAAATAAAATGCTAATGACAGAATATATGAAGGATGGAATTGAAACATGGAACTGTACAAAAACACTTATGGTGCACACTTCATGGAACTATATGAAAACACCCATTGTAGAAGCATTTCTCTATAACAATATAACAGAAAAACTAGAAGTTTAATGAAAGAAAAGGTCTCACCAAAGAATACAAGGTACTGGTTTCCAAAAAAAGTAGAGGGCCCGAAGCAATTCTGTAATATGAAAATGCTAATCAGTCCAAACTAACATCAACAACTATTAGAAAAGTTAATGAGACGAATGAACCCATTATCGATATAACACGAAATTCCAAGCAAACATTATGAAGGGCACTACTTGATGAATGGCCCAGACCACACACCTATGCCACATTGGCATCTACGTGTACCACTGAAAAAACACTCTATCCTATTCATGAGAATATTGTTCAACATTTCTCGCTCTTAAAACTTACCTTAGCACTCTCATCAATAAAAGCTCCAAAACCAAGGACTGGTAATGATCTATCTCTACTTGCATCAAAATTCTTTTGTGCCTTGCATTGGATCTCATGTATGAATTGTAGTGCCACCCTAGAACAAAGATGACTTTAATCAGGAAACAAATTCAAGGAAGAAACATTATAAAATGATTATATGCTCAAAGATGCTCAGAAACAAGGCTTGAATTCAGTGAAACCACCAATCGATAATCAAAGTGAACGAACAATAGTTGTTATTAAGAAATATTGATGTACTTTCTCCAAGGGTATTCTTGTAATTTTGATGTACTATGATGTATCCTTGGTTTTTAGATAGGCTTGGGAGGATTAGGATCTCTCTAGATAAGCTTGAGATTCAGGTCGTTAAGCTTCGGGCAATTCAGATAAAGGGTCTGCAATGCACAAATCAATAGTGCCAATCCCTAAAAGAAATCAATGTTGAATGGAAACAAACTACATGAAGTCTCGGATCCTTCTAAGCTTGTTGCCTCTGCAAAATGCAGTTGCTTGTTGCAACATACTTCAAACGCAATTTAGAAAGTAAAGGTCCAATTAAATTTGAAGTCACATATGGTTCGAATAAATCTTAAAAAACATTCCAGAAGATGGGCTCTCACTAGAATCTATTGAAGATGCTTTTGTAGGAGAAGATGTGGCAGCTGAAGCAATAGGACTACTAATGTCTTTCGAGAATAATGATGATTGTCTAGAAGGCCCATTTGAAGTTTCCGAGGTGCAGTTGGAAGCGTCCACTCCAATACTGTGAATGGAAGGGCTAATGATCTAAGCTACATAGATAAATAAAGAATGATAAATATCTAGAAAACTGATGTTAAATGCATCTTCAAATACAACTAAATGCATAATTAAGAAGTAAAAAGGTTTAAAAGAGATAATGCACGGTCACCAAATATCTCAACAGAAAATCCTACAAACACGCAGACATGCACACAAGTGAACATCCCTCACGCAGCATATTATAGATCATGAAACAAATGACAGAGGAAAAGAAACAAAAGGAATAAATACCACTGTAAATCATGAAAGAATGAGGTAGTAATTGTGAATTTGTGATTGTGATGGGATGTTGCTAGAAAACATATTGGATTAGAAACTCATGAATTCTTGAGGTTGGAAAGCTTTCGCCAATCCAAGTGGGAATATAACCTGAGAAATTGTTATGTCTGAGGTCAAGAGTCTCCAAATTAGCACATTTCTTCAGAGCCAAAGCATATGAAGGACTAACACACAAAGGTAAAGCTATATGCATGTTTTGCTAGGCACAAGAAACATTAAAAAAATAGCAGTAATGAGCATATATTTCAAGTGCCTAGAAACTAAAGCATCGAATAAAGTTTAAAAATCATTAAGAATGTACTGACATAGAACGATGTAAATAATAACCCCAAAGGAATTTGACAAAAGAAGTTAGGCACTTTCCAGAAAATGTTCACACAACAACCAGACGTAATTCATAATTAAGAGATACCTACGAGCAATTTGATTACCTAGTCACAGTAGTTCAGAGCAGAAAATATAGTAATATGCCTACCATCATGATGTTCCATCTTAAAGCCCCCATCTTTCACTTCATGGATCAAACAATTAGATCTGCCAAATTTGAATAACATAACACATGGTACCCCCCCCCGCAAAAAAAAAAACCTTTGGAAGTAAAATGTTACAACTTGGATATGGTCTCAGGCATTGGGTTTGACTTGAAGAAAGGCTCAAGCTTGTCTTCTAAGAAATCCTCTCTAAATGCCTGTGAGAAAGAAAAAAAAAATAGCACAACATAAATATCATATCATTAAATTAGATGCGTGAAAATCTGGGGTAGAACAATTGAAGGAGTTATTTCAACAAGGTAAGTGATCTAACAAATAGACAGGAAACTTCTTCAACATAATTGATGCCAGGATTGCAATCTTGGGGATTTTTGGTGATACAACCATCCATTTTGAGGCTCATCATATCAACAGTTTGGATCAAGGATCCAATGGACCCACTTGAACAATCTAAAAACCTACCCAAAGTGATCTACCTCATATTTGGTCTCATACCCTAAAATGATATGGAAAAATGGATGGACAGTTTAGATTTTACACATACATCATAGTGGGTCCCATGAAAGTTCCACATGTTAACACGTTCAATTTTCTACTTCTCTTCCTTGAATGTGCTGCCGGGCATAGCAATGAAAGAAATTTCTTAAGGTTTGAAATTTATGTAACCCATATGATCATGTATTTCTTAACTTTATATTATTGGTACATTTTTTTCTAGATCATTCTAGAATATGAACCAAAAAATAAGGTAGATACTACAAGATATATGGTTTTTACCGATGAAACTTTTACCGACGAAGGCAAAGATGACTTTTGCCTACGAAAATATTCGTAGGTAAAGGGTGTTTTTAACAAACAAAATCATATTTACCTATAAAACTTTTCTTAGGTAAAGGATGTTTTCAATTTAAATATTTCATAGATAAAAGTCATCTTTCTCTACGATAATTTTCGTAGGTAAAGAGTATTATCCTTACTAACTTCGAAGGTAAAAGCCATCTTTACCTAGGAATATTTGTGTAGGTAAAATGTGTTTTAAATTTGTAAAAGTTATCTTTCCCAATGACATTTGTCGTAGGCAAAGGGTGTTTTCAATTTTTCTAAATACAAACAAACAAAAGTTTACTTTTACCAACCAACGGTTTCATAGGAAAAAAAACGTCTATGAGACATTTACCTATGACTATTTTCGTGGGTAAAAACATATATGAGATATTTGCCTACAATATATTTCGTAGGTAAGATTAGAATATTTAACTTGAGACTTTTACCTATGAAATATTTCATAGCTAAAAAACGTATACGGGACTTTTACCTCAACAGTGGTTCATAGGTAAAAATATAATCTCTAACTTAGGTAAAAATATAATCTCTAACTTAAATTTTAAACGTAGATGAGACCTTTACCTACGAACTGTTTCGTAGGTAAAAATATTACATTTCAATAAGCCTTTACCTGCGAAATATTTCGTAGGTAAAAGTCTTTTCAAAAAAAAAAAAAAAAAAAAAAAAAAGCTCAAAATTCCTGATTTACACCTGTTTCAATATAGCTCATCATATTCTTCCTGATATATACCTGTTATATAATATATTTCATCACATTCACATCCATCTAAACCCAAACTATGTAAATCCATCCAAACACAAATATTCTTATCCACATGACCTTCATCCAAGCATAAATACATATAAGTTTAACATCATAAATAAAATACAAAAAATTATTCATAGCGTTAGGGAATTGAGAATATGTTAAGGTTTAGGTTTAGGAAATCAGGTTCAGCATCGGGTTTAGGTTAGGGAGTTGAGATTAAGATTAAGTGTAGGTTTAGGTTTAGAGATTTGAGAATACATTTAGGTTTTAGGTTTAGGTTTAGGTTTTAGGTTTTAGGTTAAGGTTAGGTTATAGGATATAAGTTTAGGTTATATGTTAAGGTTTAGCTCATAGGTTTTGGTTTAAGTTAAGGTTATAGGTTTAGGTTAAAGTCAAAGTTTAAGTTTAGGTTATAGGTTATAAGTTATAGCTTTAGGGAATTGAGAATAGGATATAAGTTTAGGTTATAGGTTATAGGTTAAGGTTTATCTCATAGGTTTTGGTTTAGGTTAAGGTTATAGGTTTAGGTTTGAGTTAAGGTCAAGGTTTAGATTTAGGTTATAGGTTATAAGTTATAGCTTTGGGTTAAGGTTTAGGTTTAGGAAATCGGGTTCGGGATCGGGTTTAGGTTTGGGTTTTCAAGTTTAGGTTTAGATTAGGGAGTTAAGATTAAGATTAAGTGTAAATTTAGGTTTAGGGATTTGAGAATACATTTAGGTTTTAGGTTTATGTTTAGGTTTTAGGTTATATGTTAAGGTTTAGGATTTAGGTTTTAGATTAAGGTTAGGTTATAGGATATAAGTTTAGGTTATAGGTTATAGGTTAAGGTTTAGCTCATAGGTTTTGGTTTAGGTTAAGGTTATAGGTTTAGGTTTAGGTTTAGGTTAAGGTCAAGGTTTACGTTATAGGTTATAAATTATAGCTTTAGGGAATTGAGATAGGTTAAGGTTTAGGTTTAGGAAATCGGGTTCAGGTTCGGAATTGGGTTTAGGTTTGGGTTTTCAAGTTTAGGTTTAAGTTTAGGTTAGGGAGTTGAGATTGGGATTAGGTGTAGGTTTAGGTTTAGGGATTTGAGAATACATTTAAGTTTAGGTTTTAGGTTTTAGGTTATAGGTTAAGGTTTAGGTTTTAGATTTTAGGTTAATGTTAGGTTATAGGTTATAGGTTATAGGTTAAGGTTTAGCTCATAGGTTTTGGTTTAGGTTAAGGTTATAGGTTTAGGTTTAGGTTAAGGTAAAGGTTTAGGTTATAGGTTATAAGTTATAGCTTTAGGGAATTGAGATAGGTTTAGGTTTAGGTTTAGGAAATCGGGTTCGGGTTCGGGATCGGGTTTAGGTTTGGGTTTTCAAGTTTAGGTTTAAGTTTACGTTAGAGAGTTGAGATTAGGATTAAGTGTAAGTTTAGGTTTAGGGATTTGAGAATACATTTAAGTTTTAGGTTTAGGTTTAGGTTTTAGATTATAGGTTAAGGTTTAGGTTTTAGGTTTAGGTTAAGGTTAAGGTTAGTTTATAGGATATAAGTTTAGGTTATAAGTTATACGTTAAGGTTTAGCTCATAGGTTTTGGTTTAGGTTAAGGTTATAGGTTTAGGTTTAGGTTTAGGTTATAAGTTATAGCCTTACAGAATTGAGAATAGTTTAAGGTTTAGGTTTAAGAAATCGGGTTCGAATTCGAGTTCGGGATCGGGTTTAGGTTTGGGTTTTCAAGTTTAGGTTTAGGTTTAGGTTAGGGACTTGAGATTAGGATTAGGTGTAGGTTTAAGTTTAGGGATTTGAGAATACATTTAGGTTTTAGGTTTAGGTTTAGATTTTAAGTTATAGCTTTGGGAATTGAGAATAAGTTAAGGTTTAGGTTTAGGAAATCGGGTTCGGGTTCGGAATCGGGTTTAGGCTTGGGTTTTCAAGTTTAGGTTTAGATTTAGGTCAGGGAGTTGAGATTAGGATTAGGTGTAGGTTTAGGTTTAGGGATTTGAGAATACATTTAGATTTTAGGTTTAGGTTTAGGTTTAGGTTTTAGGTTATAGGTTAAGGTTTAGTTTTTAGGTTTAAGTTAAGGTTAAGGTTAGGTTATAGGATATAAGTTTAGTTTATAGGTTATACGTTAAGGTTTAGCTCATAGGTTAAGGTTTAGCTTATAGGTTTTGGTTTAGCTCAAGGTTATAGGTTTAGGTTTAGATTTAGGTTATAGGTTTAGGTTATAAGTTATAGCTTTAGGGAATTGAGAATAGGTTAAGGTTTGGGTTTAGGAAATCGGGTTCGGGTTCGGGATCGGGTTTAAGTTTGGGTTTTCAAGTTTAGGTTTAGGTTAGGGAGTTGAGATTAGGATTAGGTGTAGGTTTAGGTTTAAGGATTTGAGAATACATTTAGGTTTTAGGTTTATGTTTTAGGTTTAGGTTAAGGTTATAGGTTTAGGTTATAGGTTATAGCTTTAAGGAATTGAGAATATGTTAAGGTTTAGGTTTAGGAGATCGAGTTCGGGATCGGGTTTAGGTTTGGATTTTCAAGTTTAGGTTTAGGTTTAGGTTAGGGAGTTGAGATTAGGATTAGGTGTAGGTTTAGGTTTAGGGAGTTGAGAATACATTTAGGTTTTAGGTGTAGGCTTAGGTTTTAATTTATCGGTTACAGGTTAAGGTTTAGGTTATAGGTTTTAGTTAAGGTTAAGGTTATAGGTTTTGGTTTAGCTTATAGGTTATAGGTTATAACTTATAGCTTTATAGAATTGAGAATAGGTTAAGGTTTAGGTTTAGGAAATCAGGTTCGGGATCGGGTTTAGGTTTGGATTTTTAAGTTTAGATTTAGGTTAAGTAGTTGAGATTAGGATTAAGTGTAGGTTTACGTTTAAGAATTTGAGAATACATTTAGGTTTTAGGTTTAGGTTTAGGTTTTAGGTTTAGGTTTAGGTTTAGGTTTTAGGTTTTGGTTAAGGTTATAGGTTTAGGTTAGGTTTAGGTTTAAGTTATAGGTTATAGCTTATAGCTTTAGGGAATTGAGAATAGGTTAAGGTTTAGGTTTAGGAAATCGGGTTCGGGTTCGGGATCGGGTTTAGGTTTGGGTTTTCAAGTTTAGGTTTAGGTTTAGGCTTTGGAGTTGAGATTAGGATTAGGTGTAGGTTTAGGTTTAGGGATTTGAGAATACATTTAGGTTTTAGGTTTAGGTTAAGGTTATTGGTTTATGTTATAGGTTATAGGTTTAGGTTAAGGTTTGGTTATTGGTTATAAGTTTAGGTTATAGGTTATAGGTTATAGATTGAGGTTTAGGTTTTAGGTTTAGGTTATGGGTTTTTGTTTAGGTTAAGGTTATAGGTTTTGGTTTAGGTTTAGGTTTAGGTTTTAGGTTTAGGTTAAGGATATTGGTTTAAGTTATAGTTCTAGGTTAGGTTTAGGTTTAGGTTATAGGTTTAGGTTAAGGTTAGGTTATAGGTTATAAGTTTAGGCTATAGGTTATAGATTATAGGTTAAGGTTATAGGTTTTAGTTTAGGGTTAGGTTTAGGTTATAGGTTATAGATTTATGGAATTGAGAATAGGTTTAGGTTATAGGTTTAGGGTATGGTTTAGGTTAAGGGTGTGGTCCCTGCAAATACAGATATAAACACGGCCTACTCCAATTGGACAGGCCCTTCCAATGCTGTCTATAGGAAATGGACAGTTTCATCATGGTCATAACAGCGGTTCCCACCTTCCAAAGACCTCCGCTCATCCGGATAGCTCCGACGCACATCCGGGTATGCTCCATTAATTTCAAGCAAATATATAAACACGGCCTGTCCAAACGGTCAAGCTCCTCCAATGTTGTCCATGGAAAATGGACAGCTTCATCACGGTCATAACAACGGTTCCCACCTTCCAGGGACCCCCGCTCATCCAGATAGCTCCGACGCACATCTGAGTCTGCTCCATTAATTTTGAACAAATACATAAACACGGCCTATCCAAATGGTCGAACCCCTCCAATGTTGTCCATAAGATATGGACAGCTTTATCATGGTTATAACAATGGTTCACACCTTCCAGGGACCCCCGCTCATCCGGATAGCTCTGACGCACATCCGGATCTGCTTCATTAATTTCAAGCAAATACATAAACACGGTCTGTCCAAATGGTCATTTCACTCCAATGTTGTCCATAGGAAATGGACAGTTTCATCATGGTCATAACAGTAGTTCCCACCTCCAGGGACCCTCGCTCAACATCCGGATAGCTCCGACACACATCTGGATCTGGTCCATCAATTTCGAGCTAATACATAAACACGGCCTGTCCAAATGGTCAGGCCACTCCAATGCCATTCATAGGAAATGGACAGCTTCATCATGTTCGGTTAGTAGAGAAGGACAATGTACTAAACCAAACATGTGGATAGAGAGAGATATTATTTATAAGTCTCTTTTCTCATATGTGAGGGGAAATGGCAAAAAATAAGGTTTTTTTTTTTTCTTTTGGTGTAGACATAAAATAAGTTTTTTTCTTTTCATAAGCATCCTCTTTAAAGGTCAACGATTATCCATGTGGTTCCAGAACCAGTGTACCTAGATTCAAAGGCGGAGGTCCGCACCTTTATACATGTGGTTCCAGAACCAGTGTACCTAGATGTTCCAATTTCCCATAAAATCTGCATAACACTCTATCATCCAATTTTTCTTCAGAATATGCATAAATGAAATGCGTATAGTGATTCTATCATCAAGATAAATGTCGACATCTGATAGCTAAGTGAACAAGAGTGCAAGTCTAACAAAAGCACTGACAGATGAAATTTAACAAATTACACATGAAGAAGAAGAAAAGCATCATAAAAAAGATATATGAGAAGACAACATGTATAGCAACTCTTTGTCACAAAATTGGATCTAATGTGTTGATGGTGGGTGGTTTAGGATGTGTTGTAGAAGAGACCACATATCATTTATTCCTCAGCCCACTGGATTGATTTAGCATTCTTTCATTCCTCAGCCCACTGGCATCCGAGTGAGACATCGAATCCATACTGATCCACTAATCAAGTGAGGAACACATGGACAAAAATACTAGTGGTTTGTAGAAAAAACAAAGATATTGCTAATGGCCTACCTAAGGTTTAGGTTTAGGTTATGTGTTGGAAGATCCTAGTTGTTGAATTAGGTTTAGGTTATAGGTTTAGGGATTTGAGAATAGGTTTAGGTTATAGGTTTAGGGATTTGAGAATAGATTTAGGTTTAGGTCATAGGTTTAGGTTTAGGTTATAAGTTAAGGTTTAGGTTTAGGTTATGGATTTAAGTTTAGGTATAGGGAATCGGGTTCGGTTTCGGGTTCGGATCGGGTTTAGGTATTCTCTAGTATTATCTACTATTGGACCTAGTATTATCTACTACATACTAGTAAAATACAACCAATATTGGGGCACCATACCATAAGCTACAAGAATTTCATGTCCCCCTAAACAAGGTATCCTACATTGATAATATATATATATATATATATATATATATATATATTATAAGTTCTTTATTTTCATTTATATTCGCAAATACATTCATCATCCATCTAAGAAAATTGAAACAAGTACTGTCACTCTATGACTAACAACTGAAAAGGAAAATCATGCAAAAATAAGAAAGAAAATAAATAACTTAAGAATATCTCACTCACAAAGGAAGAAGGGCTTTCCCTTGATCCGAAATCTGCATCATCATTCAACTCAACAAACCTTTCAATTCCATCATCTTCCCTAGCTATAGACTTCTCAGCATTAGATCTCTTCATCAGTCTGGCTGCCTCTGAAGTAGGCTTCTCTACCAAATCTCTATTTGTAACCTGATCCCATGTTAAGGCTATCATGAACAGAGGCGCACCAGTAAAACCAACAGACTGCAAAACAGAATAAGGAGAAGGAAAAAACGGAGATGGTGGCTAGTTTTGGTCCAAATTGGTCTGACCACCTTGTCGGATCGGTGTTTTTAAAACACCGAGTTTGAGAGATTCCACCAATATTATTTCCATGATTTCTCCAGTTTGCCAGTTTGCCTCCATATTTATTTTCAAATGTTCTCCAACACCTGCAAGGATCATCTCTAAACTACTTGCACATCAAATCTCAAGAATTGATATGGACCTTCCATCCTCTCTCACACTATAAGTAAACATCTCAAGACTCGTTATCGGGTTCTCTCCAAGAGGCAAAAGATCATTAAGAGTTGAGACCAAATCCTTTTTTTATTAGCAAAGAAGGGAGATGGTAGCACCAGACCAAATCATCAACATATATAAAAGTGCAACTGGCATCATCCAATCTTAAACAAAAATACATAAAGAAAGAAGCTCCAAATCCAACATGTGAATTAGCAACATAATACAAATGATAGGCTCCCTTCTACTACATAGCAAAAGACATGTCTTATAGGGATTCTAACTTCTTCATGTCAGGGATGGCAAGAATTTTATCAAGAAAATGCAGTTCTCACAAAGCATTGACCCTAGGAGACCACGATATAGACCACAAACTGTCCAAAAAGAGTAATGTTTCATTTCCTGCCAAACAAATAGCTGTTTAATACTATAGAGGACGATGTTGTTGCAGACAGTTGCAAATGCACCACTATAAGGGTATAAGTACAACAACTAGGAGGCATAGGCTGAGGTGACAACTGACAACCTTTTTTTTACCTACGTGGCTATAGGCCCAAGCACTTCCCATGGTTAGGAATCATGTACGACACTTTTAGGTTTATGAAAAGTCATTTCACTTAAAAAAGGTAAAGACTATCACATACAGTTATCAACCATCTAAGCCTTAGAATATATGGGCTCAAAGATCCATCGTTCCTATTGCTTGTTAATTAGCTAGCTTTTAGGATGTCCTAGATTTATCTATTATTTGATTTGTATTATTCTTTATTTTATACTATTCATGACAGTTTATTTGGGAGAACTAGAATTGTTGCAATATGGAAGACCTACATGTTCACTCTCAGCTATCATCACATATTCCAATAAAAATCTCAACACATTTGCTAAGCCCACACAATATGTACAGCCCCGCCCACCACACATGCTTAATACAGAGCAGGTGTGTCACATTCAAGCTTTTCATCTGGTGGGGCAAGCTGTTTAGATCTTCTAGCTCAACAATCAGGCCATTTCACTTATCAGGTAGTGATAATTTTCGAAAATAAGTGGATGGAAAAATCTTTCTTTTTCCAGCCATCCAACAGTTCTGTACAATGTGGCCACAGAGTGAAATGGCCTGATTTTTAGGGAGAAGATCTAACTTATGCAGCCCATCAGATAAAAAGCTCGGACCTTGCACGTGAGCCATATTGGCACGTGTGCTTCTATGTTGTTGGGCATTTTTCAACATGCGTTTGACCCTTAGCAAATCTCCAATCTTATATGGTAAAAGTCTAAGCGATAGACATTAAATGGGTGTTTAAGTAAAAGAAAGGGAGAACGTTCAATGGTTGGCAAGTTAATAATAGTTTAATAGACATACTATTTGATGCAGTCTAGCTATCAAATCAGTGAGATTTCCATACCCGAATTGCAAGAATATTGAAATTTGTTCCCTTTTTAAAAATACTTGAATAATCCTCAGAAAATGTAATGCCTCTACCTCCTCAAACAGTCCCTATTTACAAATCCTAAAGAGACATCCTAAATTACTAACTAAATATTTAACAAGATTCCCGACTATTAGCTTGATTCAGCAACAATCAAATCTACTCAAAATAGCAACAAATGGAACTAATTATGGTGGTTATTTCGAATTCCACGCGTTAAAAATATAATTACACATATTTGTTTCAGGAATTTCATCAAACACCTGACATGTTTGTTGCTCACTGGAATTTTATCAAACAAAGCAACACAAGGAAAAGGATAACTAAGCTAAGACCGAATGTTACCAAGGTAGGAAGGTTCGAAGGCTTCCCTGATTACTCGTCTGGGAGATATTCTGCTAGAGGATGGACTCCTACGAGATGCCGCATTCTCTCCAGGAAATCGTGCCACATCAGCAGGGTCATCAACAAACCAAACACTCAAAAGATCAAGAATGGGCCTTTCTGCCAAACATGTGTGTGCTTGCAACATCACAAGAAGAAAATAGAAAAAGCAATGACAGATGGAAGGGATTCTAGAATAAAAACAGCAAGAAGAGGAACAAATGGTGAGGAAAATAAGGGATTTTAAGAGAAGCTCGCCTATTTGAGATGAATCTGCACGGTGCTTGGAAATCCCTCAGCAAGAAGAGGAAATTCTTCAAGGAATCAGTGCTCGGGCGAGGAAGCTTGCGCTGTTTGGGAATCTCATCTAAATTTCAAAAGAGAAGTGCCGTGCGTTGGAAATCCCTCATCTAAAATGAGAGGATAGTTTCAAATCCGATAATTGTGTGTTTACCATCATTTATAACACACCATATTAATAACCGTACATATAAGGGCCCATTTACTGAATGGTTAAGATATTTTTATATAAGAAAATGTACATATTATCCATCTACAACTAGACTCATTATTTTGTTGTTGTGGATAACCCTATATCATTATCACTATTTATATGAACGAGTCACCACAATTTTACAGAAAATACAAAACTCACATACATTTACACGAAAAAAAAACTTCCATGAGCGTTGGATCTGGTAGGGATCTATGGGCCCCACCATGATGTTTGTGTTATATCCAAGCCGTAAATCAATTTCTAAACATTATTTTAAAAATGATGTCAAAACATGAGATCGAAATAAATCTCAAGTGAACCACACCACAAGAAAACAGTAACGATTGGACGTCCACCATTTAAAAAAGAGCATTAGCTACGGAGAAATTGGTTTTAGCTACGGATTTTATTCGCCCGTAATATGGACTACTTTTAGCCATAGCCAAAAACACCCCATATCCATCAACGTTATCCTATTTTTTGGTAGTACCAGCCCAACCAAGCCATTGACACCCTATATGTAAAGGAGACTCAGGTCTGGGCTAGGTTGGCAATCGTAAAGATAGAACATTTATGAATAACGACAATTTCATTGAACAAAAACAAAAGAAGAAGATAAAGAATTACAGCAAGTATTTAGTTGGTAGGATACCAAAACTCAAGCTATTCCAAAACTCAGGTGGGCCACACTTTACAGATATGTATATAGTTTTTAAGTGTGTTTGTACATTGCACCTATAGTGTATCCTACATGAGGTTTGATGAAATGAAAATACATGATTCTTGGACTGTAATTGAGTCAAAATCTGAAAACCTGATTCACTGAGCAAAGCTAATGAGTCGTTTGGATATCTTAGATTTTTTAAGTAACTGAGTCAAAATCTCAAAACCCAACTATTATATTTTCTTTGTTTGGGCAACTTTTAGTAGGCATTGTACTTCCTAGAAATTATAATGCCTGTGTTTAGTAGGCTTACAGGTTTGGAATCACGTGTGGTGTACTGTCCATTCAACTATGAAGTGTCCAAGTTAAATGAACAAGTAGGGATTGCTCCATCTCTTCATCAACTACAACTCTCAATTTCTATGGTATATCATGTGACCAAAAAAATGAGTGGATTAGATGTTACTGATGTGAGCAAAATTTGCAAGTGTAATTCATTATATCTAGAGAAATGATCGGGCCACATAGTTTACATTTCTGATCATCCATCTAGAGAAATTATTGGCCCACATGGTTATTCAAACAACTCCTTACTCTATGGGAGGAAAGGGGAATCCAAACAGCTTAGGAATTGCATAGACTTTTGCCCGAGGATCTGTCACCTGAGCAACCTCTGAAGATCCAAACCTACAGGCATCTAATCGACCCCTAAGGGATCATTTGGCAACCTGTAAAGAATTTATTTCCAGGAAACAAATTACATTAGATCAAGATTCCACATTAGATTTTGGTAGCTGAAAATCACGAATCCCTAATTTCCCTAAATTCAGCCCATAATATCCATTTTCAGCCCATAATATGGATATTTAGGATAATCCAATTGGTGTTTGTTTTTGGGTAATGGTGTATTTGGTTGCATCATGAAATTTCTTCATCAATCAGTATAATTTTGTGTAAACATCCACTAAACTAATTCAGTAGCAGTCCACTCAATAAGCAGTCAGGGTCATGTCTTGGCCCAAGGACCAGTGGCACTGCTAGTGTCATTTAATTTTAACAAGTGTAGGGAACGCTTGCAATTCTATGCCATGGGTGAAAATTGAATTTCCTGACTCTCGTGTCTTCAGGAAGTTCCCTGGATGCTGCACCACGTAAATCAAATGCACAATCCCACTTTGAAAAAGAAAAAAGAAAAAAAAAAAAAAACACAACGGTATTCTATGTTTTAGTTTTTTAAAAATCAAATACATTATCCCCTCTTCAATTGAGAGTCTGACTACCAAATTTGTAATGGACTGTTCTGCGAGGTGCAATCATGGCCATTGGAGCATCCCAACAACTATAGTTGCTACCAAGGATGGCCAGATTGGTGTGAAAAGTCAGATGTGCAAGTGAGAAACATTCTGCCTGGTGAGTTATTTGGAAGCCTGGAACATCCAATCGCCTTCCACAAACTCACTTGGGCAAAACTGTGAATGCCTGTAGGTGAATGTTAATGCAGATCATCTTGTTATATATGATGCTGATTTGGCTTCATTCTTGCAAACTCTGGTGAAGATCATTGAGGATCTAAAAGATCTGACTTTCTAATCTCTGCTTCAAGGCCGTTGAAGTCTTCTTGAATCATTTGTTGAGATTATACCTTCCAACAAAAAAGAGAAAAAAAAAAAAAAAAAAACTATGATTCAAATAACTAGGGGCATATGGGTGATGCAAGGTTCTATAGCTAATATGTTTGGGGCGGTTGCTTGAAGGTTAGGGAAGACAAATATGTGATCCACTTGAGTAGTAGGCTGAAATCAAAGACTTACACGGTGGGACTCACCTGATGTACAACTTAGATCTTGTACCCATGGGCTACTTTGGTACAAATGGTGGTATCTTCTCTCCATTTCTTTAACAATGGATCTATTTGATTTTTTAGATCTCATTTTATCATGATTCAAAGAAAATGATGGACGGAGTGGATTTTACACTGTCATCGTAGTTGGCCCACAATAATTCATATATTTTTGTGTTTTTTCTTCATTCGTATCTTTGTGATGTTATGAACATGTTGGATGTTAAATAAACATTACTATGGGCCCAAGGAAGGTATCAACGGTGGAAATCATTATTCCACACTGTTTCGTGTGGCATGGTCCACTTGATCAACCCACATTGTTCATCGATTTTTCGGGATATAAATCTCAGGTGGGCCACACCATGATGTATGTGTTTAATCCATGTTGTCCCCATGAGGTCAAGCTATGTGGGCCCCACCATGACGTGTGTCAAACATCAACACCATGCATTTGATGGGTCCTCTTTAAATTATGGGATATTCCAAAAATCAGCCATATACGGAACTTCGGTGGGCCATGCCATCTAAAATCATGTGAAGACATGCCTAAAACACATAAAAGCACTTGGTGGGCCCCACTTGAAATTTGGATGCGTCTGAAACTTGGTACCCCTCATCCAAGTGGCACACACATAATGGATGGGCTGGATTTGTGGACCACATCTCTGTGGGCCTAAAAAATAATTATGAATGTTTTAATGGAAAGTAACCCCTCTCAACTTTTGTATGTGGTGTGGCCCACAAAAGTCATAGATTGATTTGATTTTTAATCCCTGGGCCCACCATGGGATGATGCATCTGACTGATGGGGTAGATGTTTGACATGCATCATGGTGGGGCCCACAGAGCCATACCAGACCTCGACCCAAATTTGGGCGCGCTCTCGAAACAGATGCCCGCAAAAAAAAACCCCCAAATGTCTGATCTCTCTCTCTGTCTCTCTCTCACGCGCGCGCGCTCCGTTCCCTAACTCTATCTCTCCCGATCCTGCTACAGCTCTCTCATCTTCCTCCCTCTCTCTATTCGTTCCCCAATCTCTCTCTCTCTCTCTCTCTCTCTCTCTCTCTCTCACGCGCGCGCGCTCCGTTCCCTAACCCTATCTCTCCCGATCCTGCTCCAGCTCTCTCATCTTCCTCCCTCTCTCTATTCGTTCCCCAATCTCTCTCTCTCTCTCTCTCTCTCTCTCTCTCTCTCTCTCTCTCTATTAGATTCATCACCTCAGAAAACCTCAGAGGACCCTTTGTCATCTCGATTGGAGTTCCAACATTGACTTGTCTCGGTGCATCTGGGACTACTGGTTTCCCTCTTTGTTGCTAGATTGAGAGGCGCCATTGCAAGAACTTCAAGAAAAAAAAGGTATATGCTTCTTTCTGACATTTACTACTACCATTGGATTTTCTGTTTTAGATTCGTTTTCTTCATGAAATGCATGGATTTGGTTTCATTTGTGGTGGTTTCTGTCTCTATTGGCGGTGAGATCTGGACGATTGGATTCGTGTTGTGGTCTGAAATGAGCGGATTTGATGTGATCTGGTA
Source organism: Magnolia sinica (assembly GCF_029962835.1). NCBI lineage: Eukaryota > Viridiplantae > Streptophyta > Magnoliopsida > Magnoliales > Magnoliaceae > Magnolia > Magnolia sinica. The sequence continues at coordinate 62,310,917 of NC_080581.1, forward strand.
ATGAAATTTGTGATTTTCGTTTGTTTTGAGGGAAAAATCTGAAATGTGCTTCAAAAATGCTGGACTTTGTATGGAAATATGAAATGAGCTGATGGAACTGAGTAGTGTTTTCTGTTTGGGTGGTAAATGTACTGGTGGGCCCACATTTCTAGATCTCAGGCTGTTCTCTGAAAGAGGTTTCTGTCGTAGAATTGAATTGGAAAGGCTTTTTCTCAGTGTTGGTGTTTGTTACCAGCACTGAGGAGCTGCTGCATTTTTATTTGTCATCTCATGTTACTTGTCAACATTTGGAAGGGCAGTGCATCTAGATGCCTATGAAGTCTGATTTTTGGAGCATTTGAAAGGGCTGTAGATTGCTTCAATCCACCATTGGTGCGGCGGAGTTCGTGGATGAATTGCTGTGGATTGTTCGCCCTTTTGACAGACTCCCACAGATGAATTCTAGGTTGGTGGTCGGAAATATAATCACTTGAGGCTGTTAAGAAGTTTTGAGCAAGTGCCCAGCTAATCGGACACGCATTTGGACCAACCCCACTTGCAAGCGAGATCCAGCCATTCATTAGGTGGGCTGCATCATGCCTCTCCTGGGCTGAGAATCAGGTCAGTCTGTTCATCAGGTGGGCCACAAGTGAACAAATGGTGTGAGATTAAGATAAAATGGCCATCAGTCCACATTTGGTGTGTATGAGCAAACCTGCCCTGACTTTTGGACCAAAGCAAATGCATTGTGGGGGCATGTGCCATATAATAAGCAATGTAGATCTCATGCATTTGCCACATTTTGCAAGTTTGGGTTGGGCCCCATTCACATCTTTCCAAGTTTAATGAGTTGGACCATGTGTTAGTTTTTACAATATTACGCAGATAGCACAGGTTTACATCAGTAATTGCTTTTTCCTTCACTCTGTAGATTCACGAGTCATAAAAGCATGCCAATCTTATAAATCTAGGGTTAGGGACTCTCCTAAAAATGAGTTCCATCTCATTTTAGTTAATTGTAATTATGTATTAGAGGTCATGATTCTTGGTTATCAAGATTGTTTTTAATCCTTGTTGTTTGGAAAAACAGGATATGAACATGTTTTTGGGCCTTCTAACTTCCAATTTCTAAAGCTAAAAGCTCAAACAAATGAAAGGAAACACTCAAATCTCAGTCCATGCCAAACTGCCAATCAATCTCAATTATGACACCATCTTCATTTCTGCTATAATCAGCACTGCTGCAACTGTCCATGTATTGAATGTTTTGAAATGATACAAAACTCTCACAAGTGCTCTTGGAAATGGCCTTCTATGATGGAAACCTCTCACTTGTTCCAAAGGATTCCATAGAATTCAAACATGCGAGGCTGTCACATCAGGTGAAACCAGTTTCCATTTCCAATGAATTTGACAAGATTCCAGCTATCCAAACATTCCCAGCTTGGAATAGAAGATGGAATTTGCCCCTTTTTTGGAGCATCTGGTCGGTGCTCCTGTTCCAGCAATTTGTGAACAAAGATCCGCCATTTTCTCAACATGAAAACAGAGGAAACTAATTGGAGTGCAGCACATCCGTTTCCTATTTTGGTGCATTGTGATCAAATTGCACGTGGCAAGGTTTGGATCATTCAGTAGCTTGAGGTAAATACACATTCATTTGTTGTTGTTAGTCTATATCTTTTTACAGGATACTGCTATTGGCGTCAACAATTGTCGGCTGGAATTAAGGTCCGTATTTATTCCTTTAATAGTTGTGCCAGACTGGAGGTGTATGGACTCTTGCACTGTGGTTATTCATTCTAAAGATTGGAGCCTGAAATAGTTAGATTTTTGGGATGCCCCATCCATTATGATGTGTAACTGATGAAAGGCCTAGATATTGTACACGTACTGCATATATTCATGTCAAGTGTTTGATAACTTCCTTGGATTAAAAATCCATATTTAGAGTTGTTGTTTTATGGAATATAGAACTATCTCTTCAGTAATATAGTTCAATCTAGGCAATCCATTAGCTCTAGTGAAGGTTTCATGAGCTACCATGTAAAGATCATACTGTTGGGATGAATCTAACCATCTGATCAATGGCATATCAAAACCATCTATGAAAAAATATGTCCAATCGAAAATTTGAGCTTTCTATTTGGTAGAGCCAATATCTGGCATCGCCGATATTATCAATAACATCAGTCATAGATGTTTGAAAGATGCTTCCAGTAATGTGAAGCCAGTTTTCTGAAATGCGAGATCTCTTGTTATTGTCTGGGCAGCTGTGTCCTCAAAGCTTTAGAGATTGCAATCTCTCAGGCTTTGATTGATCTTCTTTGTGATTTTGTTTTCTTGCTGTATTCTTTTGTGGCTTTGCCACCTTTTTAAATAAATTATCAGTTACAAGAAAAAATAATATTTGTTGACTGTTTCACTTCTTTAACCTCCTTGAAGAGATTTTGTTTATTTCTTCATTTTGGTGGGTATGGTGGCTTTATTATTATTATTTATTAAATCAACTTGGTGAACTTTCACCAATTCAACAGTAGACTTGATAATTTCATACGGCTTTTGGAATTTTTATATTTGTAACATCAGCAAAAAAAATTCCCCTACTAGAAAGTAATTAATTCAAGCATATTGTAGGAATCTTGCCATTGCAAACATATTGGTTGGATCTTCTTGTAATGTTCCAAAATTTATTCCTTTGATGAATAAGAACAGGCATTAGCGGAACCCATCATCTATTTTTCTGTCCATTGGTTTTGTCCATCTTATGATAAGCAGGTCTTAAATATGCTTTACTGCTGGGTCGAAGATCCAAATTCTGAGGCATTCAAGTTGCACCTACCAAGGATTTTTGACTATTTGTGGCTTGCAGAAGATGGCATGAAAATGCAGGTTTGGAAATAAAATAAACCACCTTTACATTTATGTAGTGGCATTTTGTCTTTGTTTTTGTCCAGTGTCAATTGAATCTGGGTTTCTCACAGGTGTTCAAAATCTAAAACCATTTCTAGTTCAGTGCATAAGTGGTCATCGGCATAACTTTTTTTTTCTGGAGGACATTCGATTCAAAACTCACTTATTGATTGTGGTTAACTGCAGGGTTATAATGGCAGTCAGTTATTGGACACTGCTTTCACTGTTCAGGCAATAATCTCAACTAGCCTTCTTGAGGAATTTGGTCCAACTCTTAAGAAAGCGCATGAGTACATAAAGAATTCGCAGGTTTCATTATATTACTTTGGGAGCAGTAGTTTTCTACTCTCTCAGTAAGTTTTTTAAAATCAAGTTGTTTTTGGATATCTTGACCATGGTCCTCCCCTACTTTTTCCTATGACCTGTTCCACTTTGTTTTTGAAGGTTTTGGAAGACTGCCCTGGTGATCTTAGTTTCTGGTATTGTCACATTTCTAAAGGTGCATGGCCTTTATCAACTAGAGATCATGGATGGCCCATATCAGATTGCACTGCAGAAGGTTTAAAGGTAATTAAACACACTCTTGTGTATCTGATTGATTAGGTGCATGCTTCACTCTTGTGCAGGCTTCACATTTCTAAAGGTGCATGGCCTTTCTGCTTGTGCAGGCTTCACTCTTGTTGTCGCAGATTCCATCAAAAACTGTTGGTGAACCAATCGATGCAAACAGATTGTACGACGCAGTGAATGTCATTCTTTCACTACAGGTCTCTCTCTCTCTCTCTCTCTCTCTCTCTCTCTCTCTCACACACACACACACACACACACACACACACACACCCACAGAAGCAAACTAATCCATTAGGATTGTCCCATTGGGGTGATTTTTGGGTGTGGCCCATCTAGCATTGGAATCATCGGATCAACAGTGTGGACCACCAAATGTCAAGGCCCATCCTCAGGTCGTGTATCACGTAGTTCCTTGCCAAGATGTTTTTCTGATGAAAGCTAGTTAATTCCATGGATTGTTTAAATATTTTAAGTTTTTCAATTGTCTCCTTATTTTCAAAGCTATTTTAATTCTACACAGGTTTATATGTTTAATTCCATGCATTGTTTAAATATTTTAAGTTTATTTCATTTTCTCCTTACTTTCAAAGCTATTTTAATTCCACACAGGTTTAAATGTTTTTAAGTTTTAGTTTCAGCATGGAGATATGTATAGGAAGAAATGAGAGCGATTTTCAGTTGTTTGATGAGTACGAATCAATTTTTCAATTGCTGAGAGCTCAATTCTTATGTATTTATTTTTAAAATGTAGGTTCTATATGGGTTGTAGGAATTTGGATGCCAAGAAGACATGATGTTTTGTGGTGTGTTTGATGGCCATGGCCCTTGGGGACACTATAGCAAAAAGGGTCAGAGAATCGCTGCCATCATCTCTGCTTTGCAATTGGCAGGAGACTCTTGCTATGAGCTCAATTACATCAGAATTCCTTTTGGAATATGATAAAATGCTTAATCGATTTGACATTTGGAAGGAATCCTATTTGAGAACTTATTGAAATGAGTGATTCACTTGGGCAAATGAATCATAACCTTGAAGGTTTGAAGAGTGATCTAAATGAAGTTATTAAGGGAAGGGATTGCCATGATGCTGAGGTACTTGTCTTGAAAGAGCAGCTAGAAATGGCACAAGCTGTTGCTAAAGAAAATGAAGCAATTGCTACAGAAGCTCGACAGGTGCTTGCTGATTCTTTTTATCATTGCCTTATTTCTGATTTTTTCCCCTACTTGTATCATGTTTGATTCTCAATGTTTTCCCTTTCAATCTCAGATGGCCGAGGCAACGAAGAACTGTGCTGAAGAGGAGGTGTAGTTGTTAGAGAAGTCTGTGGAAGAGCTAGAATATACCGTAAATGTATTGGAAAACAAGGTCAGCTCATCAATGGTTACTGAGATATATTCGGAACGTTTCCTGCATTAGCTTTAATTCACTTAAAAGTTTTCTAAGTAGCTTTTACTTTCCATTTCTTTTAGGGGGAGCTTGTCAAAGCAGAGGCTGAAAGGCAATGGTTGTAGAGAGAGGAGCTAGAAGGGGACCCCACTGAAACAGTTCATGTGGAAGGCTATGTGGCAGTTCATGTGCATTTGTATTTTGTTTTGGAAACTTTAAATAGACCATTAATTGTTTTGTTGATATTGTGCTGATTGTTGTCTTGATGAATGTTAAAAGGGTGAAATATGCACAGGTTCAATCATTTGTTGATTATAATATTGTTAGCTTTGGTTGATAGAGAAATGAGGTCAAAAACTGAATTTAGCCTCGGTTGATGCCAAAAGAAGCTAAATCCATCTTTTGTCTCGGTCTTGCCTCGGTTACATAAATTGAGACTACAACTCCCGTGGCTAAAGGCTTTAGCCTTGGTTGTTGAGAACTGAGGTTAAAAATAGTTTTACCTTCGGTTGGAGGCAACTGAGGCTAAATTTGGATTAGTCTCAGTTGGAAACAATGGAGGCTAAAATTTTGATTTAGCCTCATTTCGAGAAAACTGAAGCTAAAAAGATTCTTTTACCCTCACTTGAAGAACGGAGGCTATAAAAGTCATTTTAGCCTCGGTTGCTAGAACTGAGGCTAAAGCCTTCAGCCACGGGAGTTTCAACGTCGGTTTAGATAACTGAGGCAAAACTGAGGCTAAAGGTTTTAGCCTCAGTTTTGAACCGAGGCTAAAGCTTCCTTTTCGTGTAGTGGAACCTGCCTGGGTTCTTTCCGACTAACCAAAGAAGTCAAACAATTAACGCCTAATAGAACACCTACATGAGAAATTTCTAAGCACCATCATTGACAATTTCCTTAAAACTTTTCCCACCCTTTATATAGATGTGAAAAGTCAACATTAGCTCTCAAACAGTTGAGGTTTGTACACTACATCAGTTCTCTTCTATTTGTTTTCTTTTTTGATTTCTTTCCTTGAAAGTTTTTGCTTTGTCCAACTTCATACATAGTTTGATCTCCAAACAGTTGGATTCGCTTCTTTCAAAGTGGGGATTATGTTCTTCTAGCGAACATGTTTGCAAGTGCTAGCCAATGGAACAAAGTGACAAGAGTGAGAGAGGCAATGAGAAACAGAGGAGTTCAGAAACCAGAGCCAGGTAACAGCCTCATCGAGTTACATCCAACAATTTAGCTTGAATCAGAATTTCCAATGACTGTTGTAGATGTATTTCTTTCTTGTGTAGCAGATTTTCTATGTTGTTAGACTCCCCTCTTCTCTTTCTGTACTTTTCTCTCCCAACTTTTCTTCTTTTTTTTTTTTTTTTTCATTTTCCTTCTCCACCTGATTTGAAAATAGAAAGGGAATTCATATTTATTACTCTCCTTCCACTGATAGACAATTCACTTTTCAGGATAAAATGGTAAATTCAATAGAGCTATTGCATCTATTTGTTTGTTTTTTTTTTTTTTTTTTTGGCACCATTTAAAAATTGGCAGTTACTCATCCACCTTACATGTCAGATTGATTTACAGCTATACACACCATCCAGATTGTGGATCTCATTGTTGATGGAGCATTTCTAAAATCAGACATTTCTAAATCACACTGATCAAGAAAGCCTAAGGAAGGAAAAAAAAAAGACACTTTTACCAACGAGTTTTTTCGTAGGTAAAAGTATAAAACTTTTTGTAGGTAAACCCTAAAAGTAGGTATATATTTTTAGCTACGAAAGCTGGGTAAAAGTTTTATAAATATTTTTAGCTACGAAAATATTCGTAAGCAAAAATTGTGTATAGATATATATTCCTGGCTGCAAAAGCGTCTGGAGGGAAAAGTTTTGTAATGATTTTTACCTACGAAACAATTCGTAGGTAAACTTTTTATAAATATTTTTAAAAAAACAATTCATAGGTAAAAGTTTTATAAATATTTTAAAAAAAATAATTCGTAGGTAAAAGTTTTATAAATATTTTTAAAAGTTTAAAATTTCTTTGATGAAAGTTCTGTAAAAAGGGTTTCGTAGGTAAAAGTTTTATAAATATTTTTTAAAAAACAATTCGTATGTAAAAGTTTTATAAATTTTTTTTTTAAAAAAAATTCATAGGTAAAAGTTTTATAAATATTTTTAAAAGTTTAAAATTTTGTAGGTGAAAGGTTCTAAAAGTTTTGTAACGATTTTTACCTACGAAATAATTCGTAGGTAAACATTTTGTAAATATTTTTAAAAGTTTAAAATTTCGCAGGCGAAAGTGCTGGAAGCAGGGGGGGAAACGATTTTTACCTACGAAACAATTCGTAGGTAAAAAGTTTATAAATATTTTTAAAAGTTTAAAATTTCGTAGGCGAAATTTCTGTAAATATTTTTTTAACTAAGAAAGTAGGCGTGGGGAAAAGTTTTGTAATGATTTTTACCTAATAATCATAGGTAAAAAGATTTGTCAATATTTTTGCCTACGAAGCAAAACGTTGGTAAAAGCTTTCACCTACGTAAATTCCTCGGCAAAAGTCTTATCTTTGCCAACGAAATTCTTTTTTTGTTGGTAAAAGTTTTTCTCCTTGGTCTTTTAGCAATGAAATTGCAGACGAAACTTTTCGTCGATAAAAGTTTTAGCTAACGAAAAAAGCTTTTACCTACGAAAATTTTCGTAGGTAAAAGTGTCAATAGCCCAAGTGGATCACACCATTAGAAACATTAAGAGTTGGACGCCTTTCATTAAAAACTTCTTGGGGCCACATAAGGCTCTGATCTAGCTAATATGTGTGTTTTCCCTTCATCTAAGTTTGTGTGACCTGGTGAACAAGTTTGATGGAAATAAACTTCATGTATGGCCTTAGAGAGATTTCAAAAATTGTTTGTTCAATCCCCCCTTTGTTCAGTGGTCTGGTCTAATTGAGCTTCGGATGTGACTCATTTTTGGGTTCATGCTCTAGAATAGTTAGAAAATTTTGATGGACAGTGTGGATCTAACGCATAAATCATGGTGGGGCTAGAGTGGTTTCACACGTTAAAAGTTGTGTTGTTTAAATAGTACCCAATCTAATCACGAGAGAGAAAATCACCGTATTTTATGAGCTCGTGTCTTCAACAATGATATGTACCAAATCAAAGGGACGGCCTAATATTTCCCTGTGTCTTCGATCTGCACTCTAAAAATGCATAAATATTTTCAGTTTGGTCATATATGTATTTCTTCTTTCCATCCTAGACAATGCTGACATGGAAAACTGATGTGGGCTCTGTCGTGGTGTTATATTTACACCATTTATTCATTTTTTAGATCATTTTAAGGTGTTTCACAAAAAATCTTGGGGATTGAACACCCACCATTGAAAACTTCCTGAGGCACACCTTAATGTTTTAATTGCCATATAACCTGTTCATAGGGTCACAAAGGCCTAGATGAAGGAAAACACAAATATAAACTTAATGTGAGTTCTTTTGTGGCCCCCAATAAATTTCCAATTGTGGGTCTTTAGTCATTTCTATTTTCTATGGTGTAGTCCAGTTGAGCTTTGAGTCTGCATCATTTTTAGCCTCAAACCCTAAAATAAGTTGGCAAAAATGGATGGACGGTTGGGCCCATAGCGTTTGGGCCACATTGTGCCACTGGAATATCTAAATTAAACATGAGCCCATTAAAAAAAGATACCGATATATATATGCCACACAATTTCCAGCATGGCACAATAGGTCTAAGATCCAATCCATCTATTCAACCGACACCACTATAGTGATCCCTAGCTTAATAATTAGGTTGATTCACCTGTCAGATGGGCTATAATCTACAAAATAAATGTATGCTTGAAAAACTTGAATAGATTTTTTCTCTAACTCATTCACATGTTTCAAGATTATGTTTTTAAGAAAACATAGCAATGAGTTACCTATGTGATTTTTCCTTTGTTAGCAGCATAGGAGACATGATTTGAGAAATAGGAAAGTTGAAGGCATGTTTTGGGAAACCAACATTTGTAGAATTTTTGGCTAAATAAATTTTGTTTTTTTCTATTTTTTTCTTTGTAGATTTAACGACTTCTCTTTTTCATTTGTATTTGTTTAATTGGAGAAAGATGTTTCCTTCGTCCATTTTCCACCACACAACCACTATGTTTTGATCCAACCCACTATAGACATTGTGGCAAGTTGAGTTTTTGACTTTTTCAATCATTTGTAATTATCTTAATACATGTGTACGGTACATATATTATAGCCACTCATTATCCTAAGGGTGTAACGTTCAATAGGCTCGGCTAGCTACTTTCCAAACCACCCTCGACCTTGGTTTTTTTGCACACATTATCAAAAAAAGGGAGAAAAAAAAAACCTCAAATTTTTTGTAGTTCTTCCAGACAATTGGACCCACCTGTCTTATAAGTCATTGCATTATGAAACAAGTAACAGGGAATCTTCGTGGATGTATGTTGCATCTCACTGTTTCATGGACCCAAAAATGAGTTACATCCGAAGCTCATATTTAGCGATGTTTTACGATATGTAATGGCGACGTGTCAACTCGTCGCTAATTAGCTATATTTTGTGACAAGTTATTGGGTCGTCGCAAATAATTGAGTCGTTGGCGACGGGTTGCTGTTTTCGCTGTTAAATAGAATTTGTAACACCTTATTTGCAACAAAATTGGCGACGAGCAATACTTGTCACAAAAAGTTTTTAACGACGAGTTTGGAGTTTTTAACGATGAGTTGATTTGTCAGAAAAGAACTAAATTGTTATAGTGCCTGTTGATAGTGGCCATTTGGTTAACCTGGTGTGATAAATGACTTAAAATCGTGGAAAGCATGAAATTTGCATGGTACCACATACCGTGGAAAGCATGAAATTTGAATGGTACCACACATACCATGAAAAGCATGAAATTTGTGTGGTACCACATACCGTGGAAAGCATGAAATGGTACCACATGCTTGACAAGTTGACTTCTCAAAAAAAAAAAAACTAAATTGTTGTAGTGCCTGTTGATAGCGGCCATTTGCTGAACCTGGTGAGATAAATGACTCAAAATCGTGGAAAGCATGAAATTTGAATGGTACCACATACCGTGGAAAGCGGCATGAAATGTTATCACATGCTTGACAAGTACCTACCAATGGCTACTGCTTGCATGACCTGCTGCGATGAATGACTCTAAACGGTGGAAAGAAAAACCATAAAATTTGAATGATACCACATGTTTGACCCGTTGATGGTTGCCGCTTGCTTGGCCTGGACTCAAAGCCTTGAAAAAAGCTAGCGTTGAGCATAGGCTAAGAAAAAAGAAAGGGTATGAAACCCGTTTACATGAACAAATGGTACAACATGAGATACACATGTTTGACCAACTAATGGCTGCTGCTTGCTTGACTGGTGAGATAAGTTACTTTAAATCATGGATAGAACGAACATTAAGTTGTAGACCATTCTCATTTTCTCTCAACTTTTTGTTACTTTTATACAGCTGAGCCACTCTCATGCCCATCAAATATAGCTGAACCGTACCACTCCTCACAGGATATAGAGGTGATTGAATGCTTGCCATTAAAAACTTTGTAGGGGCCAACATGATATTTACTTTCCATCCAACTTGTTCATAAGGTCACACAGACCTGAATGTATGGAAAACACAAATATAGTCTTGATCCAAAAACTATGGCCCCAAGGAGTAATCGTACTATGAGCCTCTAATTCCTACTATTTCACATGGTGTGGTTTACTTAAGTATTAGATCTACTTCATTTTTTAGCTTATAACCTAAAACGAACCGGCAAAAGTGATGAATGACATGGATATAAAACATATACATCACATTGAGTCCTACCGGTGCCTGCCATCAGGGATTTCCTTAAAGTTAGCTTTCGTTTTGTAGATGCTTTGCCTCACATGTCAAGCCAGCTACATCCTCACATAAAATGAATTACTGGTAGTATTGATAGGTCTCCACATCATTGGATGTGCTTATTTCATTATTAGATGGGTCAGATTCCTTGAGGCAAGGAATCTACACCATCAGGATTACCTAACCAGCGGCTCCAACCTCAAATCAAACTATTATTCACGTGTGAGATAAGTGCCCAATCCGAAGGGCACGGGTACTTGCCTAGGAAGCAGATTGGTTGGTGTACCACACCACCAACATAGCTAGTTTGTGTACGTGTCATGCGAAGACTAGCGCTGACGTTCCTGGAGCTTAAGCAGCACTAACTGTTCAAAGGAGATGAAGTTATATGGCCCATGATAATGTATATATTATATCCACACCGTTCATCCATTTGGAGAGAACATTTTAGAAAATGATCTAAAAAATAAGTCATATCAAAATCTTAAATGGACCATACCACAAATAATAGTGGGAGAATACTCATAGTTAAAACATTCGTATGGCCCACCATAGTGTTTATTTTTTATCCAATCAATTGAAAAGGTCCTACAGACCTATATCAAATGGAAAAGCAAATATCATTTTTATTTAAAACTTTTGTGACCCCAAAAGGATTTCAATTATAGACGTTCAATCCCTCACTGCTTTTTACAGTATGGTCCACATGATCTATGTTATTTTTTGGATCAAGCCTTATAACGAGATTGCCAAATGGATAGACGGTTTAGATATAACACAAACCTGATGGTGGGACCCACATAACTTAGTGACCTCAACACACCAGCCAGTTCGGTAGTGTGGTACACCGGCCAATCCGCTTCCCTTGCCTCAACGCACCAACGAAATCAGATTGCGTACTGAGTTACTTAGTACACTCTTATCGTACAAAGTAAACTCAGTTGGGACCACCTTGAATGTATGTGGTCTATCCACACTGTCCATCCGTTTTTCCTTCTAATTTAAGGGGTTGAGCCCAAAATTGAAGCACATCCAAAGATCAAGTGGATCATACCACTGGAAACAGTGGGGATAATAATTTGCACCGTTTAAAACTTTATAGGCCACAGTGATGTTTATTTGGCATCCAACCTGTTCATAAGATAATAAAGACATGGATGAAGGTAAAAGACAAATATATGCTTGATCGAAAAGTTTTGTGGCCCCAAACAAATTTTCAACGGTAGACGTTCAATTCAGGTCTTTCAAGTGGTGTGGTCCATTTGAACATTGGATATGCCTTATTTTTTGTCTCAGTCCACAAAATTAGCTAGTAAATTGGATGGATGGAGAGGATAAAATACACAAATCATGGTGAACCCCACAGAGTTTACTCAGTACGCTAAGTGTAGTGAGCTATTCACTGCGCAATTCGCTTCCCGCATTGATTGACTAGTTGAAAAGCACTAGTGTAATCAAATATGACATTATGCCAAAATTTTGAATTTGCGATGGACTTTGTCCGTCGCAAAAATCGATTGGTTTAACGATGGATTTAATCCGTCGCCAATGGAAAAAGTCCGTCGTCAATCCTCTCTCAAAAATCCGTTCAGAAGTCACAGAATTTTACGACGGACCAAAATCCGTCGCTAAAATCTGATTTACGACGGATTTTGGTCTGTCGTAAAATGGCGACGGACTAATCCGTCACAAATTTTGATTTTGCGACGGAATATGCTCAGTTGTAAATTCCTGCCCAAAATACCAATTTGCGACAGTTTTTAGTTGCTTTGCGATGAATCATGGTCCGTCGTAGAAGGACTTTTGCCTTGATTATTTATTTTTTTCATTTTTTTTAGAATATGGTGGAAAATTATTTTTTTAGTCTAAGAATTGGTTTTTAATAGAATTTCAGTGGTTTAATTGTACATATTTGTATCTAAGATTATTTTTTAACAATTGATTGAATGCTAAAAAAAAATTATTTTCTTTTTATATCAAATGAGTGGAAATTAGTTTTTTTTTTCTAATTTAAAACTAATATTTAAATGATTTGTAATATCACATGAAAAAGAATATTGAGAAGTTTAAAAAATTTAACAATGTTTGAGAAAAAAATGAGATTTTAAAAAATAAAAATCGTGATTTAATAAAAATCTATTTTGTGGGGAAAAAAAAAGAAAGAATATTGAATAAAGTTGATAATTTTGAAAAAAAAAAGAATTTAATTTCGAGAAAAAAATAATATCTTGGAAAAGAAAATTAAAAGATTAAAAAAATGAGAAAATTTTGACAATGTTGAAAAATGAAAATATTTTGAAAAAGAAAATGAGAGTTTGTATTTTGAAAAATAAAATAAAATTGAAAATTCGACAAAAATTGACAAGTTCGAAAAAAAATGCATTTTCAAAAAAATGGGGAAGTTCAAAAGAATTGAAAATTTTAAAATAAAACGATATTAAAAAAATTGATACTTCAACAAAAAAAAAAAAAAACATTTTGAAACGTAAAATAAAGAAGTTGAAAAAAATTTGTGATTTTGAAAAATAATTGAAAATGTTCAAAATTTGAAATTAAAAGAAAAAGTTATTTATAAAAACACTAAGATTTTGAATATATATATATATATATATATATATATATATATATATATATATATATATATATATATCTATATATATATATATCAGAAGAAAAAAAAATTAAAATTTGAGAAATTTTTTGAGATTTTGAAAATAAAAATTCAAGATTTGTATTTTAATTATTTTTTGAAATATTTTATAATTAAAATGATATTTTGTTAAAAGTTTTCAAAGAAAAATTAAGAGTAAAAAAATATACATTTTGAAAAGAATGTTATTTTTAAATAGAAATTGAAATTTATCTATGAAACAAAAATATATTTTTTACTAAATTATTAGGCACATCCACTAATTAAAGAGTTTAACTTCAGATGTTTAAATCAAATTTCACTCAAATTGTTGATCAATCTTGTATGCCCAATATCTTTCTCATATGTAGCCTGATCGGGGCAAGTAACTAGTCAAATTGAGAGTATGGATCTGTAAAATAGAGTGAATGGACCAGACATGTAAAATGGGGCAAATATTCTAGTCAAAATTATGACCCAACTTATTGATCTCATGAGAACCTAAGAATTGATGTTAGTAAGTTTTGTGGGCCCCATCATGATGTGTGTCGAACATCAATACTGTGCATTTGATGTGTCCCCTTTAGGTTATGAGATATCTAAAAAATCATTCACATACGAAACTCAGGTGGGCCATACCATCTAAAACCATGTGAAGACATCCTAAAAAATATATAAGCACTTGGTGTGCCCACATGAGTTTTGGATGCAGCTAAACTTGGTCTGACCCCTCATCCAAGTGGGACACATAATGAGTGGGTTGGATATGTGAATCACATTTAGGCAAGCCCAATATATGATTATGAATGTTTTAAGGAAACTCCTCTCCACTACATTTAGGTGAGTTACTCATTACCCTTACTAGAGTAAACTTTGTGGAGTCCACCGTTATTTATTTATTTTATCCACTTCGTTCATCCATGTTAATAGATAATTTGAAGTCTAAAGAACAAAAAGGAAGCATATCCAAAGCTCAAGTGGACCACACCACAGGAAATAATGTGATTGGACCTCTACCATTGAAAATTTCTTGGAGGCTATAGAAGTTTTGGATCATGCTGATGTTTGTGTTTTCTCCTCACTTATATCCTTTTGATATTATGAACACATTAGATGGAAAATAAACATTACTGTGGGCCCAAGGAAGGTATCAACGGTGGAATTCATTATTCCACACTATTTCGTGTGGCATGGTCCGCTTGAGTTTTGGAATTACCAAAAATTTGGGATCAACCCACACCTTTCATTCATTTTTTGAGATCATTTTAGAGAATTATCCAAAAAATGAATCATATCCAAAGATTAAATGGACCACACCACAAATAAGGGGAACGAATTGGCTACTCCCTGTAACACCAACCAATGGCTGGTGGTCAGTGCTTTTGCCCACCATGATGTATGTGTTTCATCCATGTTGTCCATCTATTTTTAAAGATTATCTTATGGCATAAGACCAAAAACAAGGTATATCCCAATCTGAAATGGACCACATTATAGGAAATAGTGTTAAATGAGTAACAACCATTAAAAACATTTTGGGGGCCATAAAAGTTTTGGATCGAGATGATTTTTGTTTTTCCCCTTCATCTGGGCTTGTATGACCTAATAAATAGATTGGATGTCAAATAAATAGTACGGTGGGCCCTAATAGGATTTTAATGATGGATATCCAATCACTATTGTTTTCATGTGGTGTGGTCCACCTGAGATTTATATACCTCTTATTTTTCAAATAAATCCCTAAAATGATCTTTAAATATGGATGAAATACATACATCATGGTGAGGCCCACAGAGCACCGACCACCAGCCACGGGGCTGGTGTTAGGGGGAGTAGCGAGACTAGCTACTGAAGTGACATCAGCAAGTTCCATGGGCCTCACCATGATGTATGTTTTATATCCACGCCTTCCATCCATTTGGAGAGATCATTTTAGGGCAATATCCAAAGAATGAGTTAAATCCAAAGCTCTAGTGGACCCAGCACAGAAAACAGTGGGACAATGACGCCCACCATTAAAAACTTCTAAAGGCCACGAAAGTTTTAGATTAAGCTGATATTTGTGTTTTCCCTTATTTTATGTCTTTTTTAACTTTTGAACATATTTGATTTCAAATAAACATTATGATGGGCCTTAAGATAGTTTCAACGGTGGGAACCACCTCCCCGCTGTTTTCTGTGGTGGGGTCCACTACAGATTTTTATCTGCCTCATTCTTTGGCTCATGACTTAAAATGATATCTCAAAATGGATGGACGGTGTGGATATAATGCATACATCATAGTGGGGCCCACAGAACTTGGTGACTTCAGAGGGAATTAGGGCGTCCAGAGAGACTGCCCTAATTCTTTCATCATCTCCTCTCTCTCTTTGTCTGTCTCTGTCTTACTCTCTCTCTCTCTGATCTCTCCACCACAAATCTACCATTGCCGAACGTCCTACTCACGCATGCCCTCTCTCTCTCTCTCTTTCTCTCTCTCTCTCTCTCTCTCTCTCTCTCTCTCTCTCTCTCTGAAGTTCGGTTGAAGGTTAGCTCATTCACAACCGTGAGGTATCTCTCTCTCAATCTCTCTCAATCTCAATACCGATTTAGGGATTTAGCAATTTATGGATTCCTGATTCGATGTGGACCCTCATTTAGGGATTTGGGGATTTTAGGGCACATTACTTCACATTGTTGAGAATAATTGAAATTGCATTTAGATAAAGCAGGTTGATCATGGTGGTCACTATCTGATGAATGGTCTGGATGGATTTCCAACACGTCCTGTTTCTCCTGCATATATGCATGAAGGGCTGTCATTGAAACTGTGGCTATTTGGCACAAATAATTTTGAGCAAGAATCACATATGTCCAGCCTTTATTCATATTTCTGGGATATAGGTATGTTGTCTGATGTTCTGAAAGCTAAACATGAGGAAAGGGAAGCCTACTTGTCTAAAATTGAGGTTTGGCTTTCCTCCTTTTGTGTACATATATTCAGGTAAAAGATGATCTAGCTCCATTTGTTTGTGTGTGCCTGCACACATGCAGGAAGGAGTTAGAAGATGTGTTGTCTATAGATGATCTTGAAAGCCTAAAAAACTTGCTAACGGCTAGTTTTGAGTCAAAACTTTGGAAAGTTGTTGGCCAGAATTGTTTGCCTAAAACAGACATAAGAAAGGTGATACGTCTTGTTTGATAACTGTCATTATCATTTACATCTTATGTCTTAACCCATTAAGACTGAGGAGTTAATCTCAGCATTATTAACCTTTTGAGGATGTACAATATGATTTTTGTTTTTGTGTAATTGCTAAGTTGTCCATTTCATTGTTCAAGTGAGCTTGCTTTGGAAGCTTGTTAAAGTTCCACTTCCTGAAAATGTAAGAGCTCAGGAAGTGTTTGTGCTCTTCCTTCTGTCTACCGGAATCAAGAACTCACATGTTGAATTGGGTGCAAGCAGTTTGAAGTCAAAGAGTGCACCACCAAAATCATTATCATTATCAAATTCTTTTTTTTTTTTTTACAAACATCATGTCAAACTTCTTTTTCACACTATTCCATTTTTCTGTTTGATTTTTTATGTCCAGAGATACAGGTTCATTGACAAAAGAATTCCATTGATGCATTGCTTGCCAAATAGGTTGTCCTTGAGGATATATGTACTATAGAGGTTCAAGGGTGGACCTCACGCCCCCCAGGTTTAATTGGATCTATTATAATGGAAATATGTAAGTGTTATGTTTTCTAGCTCCTATGATTGTCAAATTTAATAGTGTCAAAACCTCTTGGAATCTATGTCTTGTGTAGCTCATCTACATATTCAAGATCATGCATCTCATGTACAAGAATAAAGGTCTTTACCTCAAGCACTTCGAATGTAAAATCAAGAGATATACAAGTTCAAGTTCAAATTCAACACCAAGCGATTAATCTTTCAAACTTCAATAGTTAAAGGTTTCAAAGCTTCATCTATGTCAAGACAAAGTTCTTTACTTTGGTACTTAAAGATTAAAATGAAATACAAGTTAAGTATCTCAAGTTCAAGCTTCAAAGAGTTACAAGTTCAAGCTTCAACAAACTTCAAGATGTCATGCTTCATGAACGCCAAGAACAACTATCAACCAAAGCAAAAGAAGATTCAATGTTCATATATCGTTTATAAGGTATGAATGACCTAGATTGACCATAGGTTAGGTCATATTGATTACATACTTTAACTGGGTCACTTTATAGGTGTATAGACTATTTTCTCAACTAGTCTTAGTCTATTTTCGACTAGTCCTAGTACTGGCTCAACCAGTCTAAGAAATTCCTTGACCAGTCCAAGATTTGTTACTTATTTTTGAAATTTTTTGTTGGATCCTCGACCAATCCTGAAGACCTCTCGACCAGTCGAGTGAGCAGTGCTCGACCAGTTGAGCAGGCTTGACTCAAAGTCTAACAACTAAATTGGGTCCCACACGACCAGTCGAGAGTAGGGTTCGACTGGTCGTGCAGGCCACTCGACCGTTCGTGGAAGCCACTCGACCAGTCGTGAAACGGCCTTATCTTATCACGCCCGAATTTTTAAAAGGTCGTTGGTCCTTCGACCAGTCGAACCGACCTCTTGGCCAGTCGAGTGAACAGTTTCTGCACTTATAAATAGAGCACGATTTTCAAAGTTATTCATTAAATTCAAGCAAGATCAATACACCACTCTAAAAGATAAGTTAGTGATATTCTTAAGCTATTTAGTGCTCATTTAATATTCTCTTTAATTAGCTTTTTATATTTGATTTTGTATTCTACATTCCAATCTTATTTGAAGAAGGGATTTTTGTTTTCTCCTTTCTTGGAATTAAAATCAAATCAAGCTAGCCCAAAGTGTTTTAATCTAAAACTCAATTAGAACTTAGAACCTTTTCAAAAGTGAGTGTGGACATTGAACTTCAATGTTGAATTTCTACTCTGAATTGGTTCTACCGAGCTGCAACAAAGGAGTATCCAGATAAGTATTTTACAGTTTTGTAAATCTATTCTTTTGGTTTCTTTGAGATTGTGCCAGAAAAATCTCTTATTTGTAGTTTGTCTGAGGTAATCTAAAAAAAACTCAAAGTGTGGGGTTTTTTTTTTTTGAATTATGTAAGCCCACTTGAAAAACACAATTGTGAAGGTTTTAGGTGAACCTTGAAAAACCTATTTATTAGTAAACGCTAATATCCACTGTGTGAGGATATTATGAGTGGAGTAGTTGTGTAGCTGTTTTTCTAAACAGTTGGTGTACACACAAGCAAACCACTATAACTTCTGGTCTTGTGGTGATTATTTGATTGTGGCATTGTGTGGATGTTATAATTTTCCTTTATACATTTTTGGAGAATGTTGTAATCTTTTTATGTATGTGTGGGAATGTTGTAATAAGCTTAGTTATTTTCTTTGCTAGTTTTATTCTTTATTTCTCTGTATCAGTTTGAGATTTTGATGCACAAATCTTTCTAGGAATCAGGTTGTCCTACCATAAACCATTGGTTTTTTATGTAAGGTTGTCCTTAGAACAACATCTGTATCAACCTCTCAATACTTGTACATTTGAGGTTGCTTTTCATTTCTGCATTGTGAGATTGTTTAAGTGCTATCATTATTTATATTTGTTAAATTCCGCATTTAATTTTTAATTTGGCATAGTCCTATTCACCCTCCCCCCCCTAGGACTTCTAGCTCGGCCTTTTCAAGTGGTATCAAAGCCTAATAGCTCGCTTCATTTTTGGATTAAATTCCTGAGCTAATTGATCTAAGCTTTTTATAATGTCAAATTTTGATAACCTTTCAGTCACTAGGCCTCCGCCATTTGATGGCTCCAATTATGCCTATTGGAAAGCCATAATGAGAATTTTCTTAAAATCCATGCATGAGAGCATGTGGCAAGCCACAATGACTAATTGGACTTCTCCTACCACTGAAGTGACTGGTACCGATGGATCTGTAACTGTAAAAGTAACACCTTATTTTACTTGGACCAACCTTCAGAAAAGTGAAAGTAGTGCCAATGCAAAGGCTCTAAATGCAATTACTTGCGCACTATCACCAGATGAATTCAAGATAATAATATCATGTGATATTGTAAAACAAGCCTGGGATGTTTTGGATTTGACATACGAGGGAACAACAATTGTCAAGAAATCTAAAGTCCAAATCCTCACAACCAAATTTGAAGAAATATGTATGGAAGAAAGTGAATCTTTTATGGACTTCTATACAAGATTGAATGACATTGTCAACTCTATGTGGGGTCTTGGTGATAGAATCCTAGAAAGTAAAGTCAATGCAAAGATATTACGCGCACTCCCTAAACGGTTCAATTCAAAGGTGACTGCGATTCAGGAACTTCATGATACGGATAATATGAGGGTGGAAGAATTAGTAGGTTCCTTACAGACCTATGAGTTAAACTTTAAAGCTCCTAAGGGTAAATCCATCGCCCTTAAATCTTCTAAAATTATTTCTTAAGAAAATAACAATTCTAATTTAGAAAATTCTGAAGATGATATGGCTCTTTTAGCTAAAAAGTTTAACAAAATTTTCTAAAGTAAAAAGAGGGTAGATTTTCAAAAACCTGTTGAAAAGCAAAGATCTTGATCTAAAAGTTGGAAATCTTTAAAAGACACAACTGCCATCAATATGGGCATCTTGCAAACAAATGTCCAAAAAAGGATAAATAAAAAAAGAAAGGTATGTTAGCTACATGGGATAAATCTTCCTGCTCTGAAGTTTCTTCCAAGTTAGAAGATTTTGAAACCGAGTCGGCTAATGATGTTAAAGCCCTTATGACTCTAGCCAAATTTACTTTTTTAGATAACGATAATTTAACCAATGAAGAAAATTTAAATAGTGATCATAAAAATGAAGAAGATCTTCAAGATGCTTATAATGCCCTAAACAAGGAAAGTTGCAAAATTACAGTAAAACTAAAACTACAAAAAGAAAAGTTTTTAAAACTTAAAGAAAATTTTGATAATCTAGTCTTAGAAAAATCACACATTTTAAATTATTTTGAAAAAACTAAGTGTGATTTAGATTTTAAAACCTCCCTTGTTAAAAACCTAAAATCTGAAAATGAAAAGTTAAAACTAGAAGTCTCTTCACTTTTGAGTTTAAAAGACACATGGAGGTATGCCCAATGTGATCCTAAGTTAGAAAAACTCTTATCCGAATTCAAAAAATGTGGCGATCGATCTGGATTAGGCTATGATAAAAGTATTTCTCCCAAACATAAGAATACTCCACTCATATTTGTGAAAGGAGAGTCTTCTAACTCAAAAGGGAAAAATCTAAAACAAATTTATTCTAAAAATGATAAGATTTTTCAAACCCTAAAACCTAAAAGCAACCACCTCAACTATAAAAATCAGAAATGTAATCTATTAGTTGAGAAAATTGTTGATTTACTTAAGGAGCTCTTAAAATCTAACTTAATGGGTCGGTCTTATAACAATTACAAACATAAAAAGACCAACTATATTCCTAAACCCAAGACTATAATGAAATGGGTTCCTAAGGTTACTTGCTTGGTTACCTACACCGCCTTCAAAGCTTTGAGCCATTCAAAGTGGTACCTAGATAGTGGATGCTCTAGACACATGACAGGCGACAAGGGTCTGTTCACCAATCTTAAAGACATGACTTGTAACGACCTTGGAATTTTCTGTGCTAATCTTTCCTTAAGTAGTTGTTTTGGGGTAATTAGCGCTTTACTTGATTGCTTGTGAAATTCGCATCAATCACTTTAAATTGTATCTGCATGGCTCTAAACGTGTAGATTAGTGAGCGCTACGTTACTCTGAAATCTGGGATCCATCGCTAAATCCAGTTGTTCTGGGGAATTTTTGGAAGATCTGGATCGGACCTGGACCGCGCGTCGAAAATCTGATGGCGATGATCTTAGGCTGTTGCGGTCACCGAGTTGGGCTTGACCATCACCTCGAAAATCAAGTCCATGTGATATTCTGGGTCGATTTGTTTGAGCTCGGAGTGAAGAGTGTGAGAACGGTTGGAATTTATTAAGCTTTTTATGAAATCTGAGTCGTGTCGCTTGCGCGACGATTTTAAGCTATCTGACTGTTGGATTCTAACCCAATTTCACCCTCTGATCAGGATAGTTGGCCCAGGCACATCCTAGTGCTTGTGGACCTGATCGAGATTCCGTGACCGTTGAATTGAGTGTGGTCCACCACGGCTGATCTGAAGAGCCGGTCGGTATGAAAACTCAGCTTGACCTAGATCCATGGTCAATGAGCTTAAGTCCGACCTTTCGTGGTTATAGGCCCACCAGAAGTGCTTCGTTGGATCGAGAAAGGCTTGCTTTGTTAGAACCTAAGTATACCTTGACCCTGGGATTATTTTCGTCAAATATAGGCCTATTTATAGTCCTTAAACCCTAACTCTCTTTTCCATACGATTTTTCTCTAACCCTAGCTTGGAAAGAGAGTGGAAAAGAGAGAGAGTGGGAGAGATAATTTGGTGAATCATCTTGGTTTCTTCCTTGTTCTTCTTCATCTTTGAACCTTCACTTTGAATCGTTCTTCTGACGGTCCTGAGTTCTTTTGGGGTAAGTTAACCTAACCCTAACCTGTGTTAGAGCTTAGATTAGTTTTGGAGTTGTTGTATCTCATTTCTATCCTTGTTTTAGGGTATTCTAGCGCCGTTGACGAAGACAACTCGTCTAAATCAGTTCGGTGGTTCTTTCGTCACTTAAGGTGCGGACTTTAAGTGTATAGGTTATGGTTTTCAAGGCTTTCAATCCCAGTTAGTGATTTATTCTTGTTATGGATGAGATTTCACATGCCAAACGTTGTGTTTACATTGCTTTCCTGATATGCATGTGCTATGTTGAGATTTGTGTATTCTATGTGTATTTATAAAGTACCGTATACGTATAAAATATGCACTTATGTTTGCCATGATTATTTGTCATGTATGTATGCTAGATGCATGTATGACAACTCCTTGGTAAAAGGAATTGTCTAAATGCATGTTCTTCAACATACGTCATGTATGTTGTTCCATGTATGCTAAGTGTTTGTAGAAATGCATGAATGATCTAAAGTGTAATTTATTACACTAATTGCGGGCGTTGAGAAGTGATTCTCAACACTCCTATTGATGTGCATGATTTCCCTTATGCAAGTTACTTTCCAAGTTATTTAAATTCAAGCATTTCCTATGCTTACATTTATGTTAAGTTGATATTCTTCAGATGTGTATGTACCATGACTGGAGTTATTGTTCCATTATTGTTTTACATTCCACATGAATATCTGTAGTAGTGTAAGATGTTTGGGACTATGCCTTAGTCCAGGAAATCGGTAATTGACCCTATGTTCGTGGTTGAGATCGCTTTCGCCACGTAGGACGTATGAGACGAACCCGAGCCGTATTAGAGTTGGCGGTAGTGGTTTGGCCACACGGAGTGTTTGCGCACTCTATGTCGTTCAATTCAACGTGCGCTCGTGCTAGTCGAGTTCGTCAAGTAACCCGATTATCCGATGTACGTTTACCATGTATTGGACGCCACTGCTTGAATCTAGGGTACCGAACTTACCAGTGAAATCCTAATAACCATGGTACGTTGATCCGCTAAGACTCATGAGCCGGACATGGTGGTATGGGACACCGTGGTCGAGCTGTCGGCCTACGCTGGGGTGACGAACCTCCCCGTAGTGACCATTGAGCAACTAAACTCGTGAGCCGATTATGGTGGTATGGGACACTATATTCGTGCTGTCGGCCTACATTGATTGGTGACGAGCCCTTTGTAGTGACCTCGAGCATACCTGGATACCGCAATGAAGTGACGAGCCGAACTGTGGTAGTAAGGGCATGAAAGGCGTGCATTGATTGGTGACGAGCCCTTTGCTACGACCTCAAATATATTATCATATGAGATGTCTAGGATTGACGACCCTAGTATGGATTACTGTTTGGATGGTGACATGAGGAAGGTATCTTAGCTTCCCAATCCTGCTGTGTGAAATGGACTAATAACAACTTGGTAATCATATCCATGCACCGCATTTGCATGTGCTTTGTAGATGTGGCGCACTTTGAGGCGATGTCATGCGTAACGTAAGATGAAGACGCTGAGGGTGTACGCGTGAGGGCACGCATCATTTTGCATACATCCTTGCATTAACAAGAGTACTTAGGATTTATTTAATTGTTCTACTTTATCATTACTGTTTGATTGAACTGATAACATGTTAACCAGTGCCTTATTGTTCCACTGAGTTGATCACTCACTCCCACGTTTCTGGGGCGGTGTTAAACACCCACCAGACTCTGTCTTAGGCTCTGATGTTGCAGATGTGGATGCGTCTTCTGAGGCAGAGTGGGAGCTGGATGATGACGAGGCTGCCTTCTCTTATATGCAATTTTTAGACGGGTTCTAGCGAGCCTCGGTCTGATGTGCGGGATCTCTGGGTTTATTTTTGGGAACTGAAATGATGTAATTGATACTTATAATTTTGATAAATAACACTTTCATACGATCTGGCTTGTATATGTAATTCAGGAATTTACACTTGTACACATTTTACTATAAGTCTTCCGCTTGCTTTATTCACTTATCCCTGAATCATATCTGTGTTTTTGGCTTAATCTATTCCATGTTTTATGCACTAATATAGTCAACATACATCCATTATTAAATATGTTGCATAAGTGATGTTTTGGAACTCGGGAGCTGAGTTATGCTCGACCCCCGAATTTCAGGGTGTTACAAGTTGGTATTAGAGCATGATCTGGATTAAACCGGACCTGGGTTATGGTCACACACCGCACGTTGTCGTCACTTTAGTGTATTTGGGTGCGGGTCTATCATCGCTTTGTGTTTATGCTCCGTAGTTTCTATCGGCGAAAGTTTCCTGAAAACCTTCGCCCAGATCGAGTCTGTACTCCTACCTGATCACACACAGCGATCTGAAACCTTTCCGAGACCCTCTATTAAGGAGTTTAGACAGTCTATCTTCCCTTTTTCATCTTTAAACCTTTCAGAAATCGTTATTTGGATCAGATTTCTGTCAAAATGACCCGATAGGCGTCAAACTACGCAAGGGGCCAATCGGGGCATTTTCTGTGGGACCCAGGGGGGACCACGTATTTTGGACCAAGGGGGACCAGGAGGGCCTCGCCAAAACGGCGAGGCATCGCCGGACTGTCCAGAGACCGGCGATGCCATCGCCGGTTCGGCGAGGGATCGTCGGTCAGCGAGCTCAGCGGGTCGGGCCGTAGCGGGCCGATCGTTCCTAGGCCTAATGTGGCCCACCCCTCCACGGTTTTCACTTTAAAACTCTTTCTTTTACCTACTTCCTTCACAAAACCCACTCCCAAGCTCTCCCTTTCTTCAAAAACCTCCCCAAACCCTCTCAAATCTCTCTCAAATCTTCGTCTTCCTCCATTTTTCGTGCAAACCCATCACCCCATCTTCAAATCTTCCTTCCCATTGCTGATTTCTCCTTCTTTCCTTCTCATTTGAGCCCTTGCTTTCCCTATTTGGTTAATAGTTGTGTGGAAGCTTCACCATCTTCCTATTTCTCTCTTTCTCTCATTTCTCATGGCCCTCTTTGAGATTGTGACGGCCATCTTTTCCATTTCTTCCCTTCTTTCCTTGATGGGGAAGAACAGAGCGCCCGTGGATGAAGCCGGGCCGAGCCGTCCAACCCGTGCACGGAGGCCGAGAGGTGCTGCTGCTAGCACGTCCGCCAGCGCGAGTTCCAGACGAAGCGAGACCTCGATCCTCGAGCTCCCGTCAGTAGGACTTTGTTGGCGAAATTGTCACATGGAGTCTATGAAGGGCGTAGACTCCTTTTTGAGGCTCATGTTGATCCACGGCTCTTTAGTGAGTTCTTCTTGTTGGAGCGCCTAGAAGGGGTTGGTTGGAGTCCCTTGTTCGAAGGCGAGTATCGCGCGAATGCTAGCACTGTTCGGGCCTTTTATGCCAACATTCTGGAGCCTTCGCTGGAGCCTCTACAGTTCAAGATTCCTTGTGGTAGCGGTCGTGTGGGTATCGTCGATGTTGCTTTGACATCCCGCCTCCTGAGAGTGCCACTTGGGGAAGTGCATGCTAGCGAGAAGAATGTGGACAGTGTGCGCAAGAGGGATCGTCGCACCCGATCTTTGTGTGGTCGTCTGGTTGAATGGCAGCCGAATAGGAGTCTTCTGGCTTCCTTCATGATGGACGACTTCCGTTTGCTTCACCATATCTTTACGTTCAATGTATATCCAAGGTGGAGCAACCGCAACGAGTGTACGCGCCTGATGGTGGATTTTCTGTATCAGGTGGGGCAGGAAGCGAAGCTTTGTGTGCCAACGTACGTCCTGCGCCAGATTATTCTCATCACTCGTTCGAGTAGAAGGACCGAGTCGCTCCCTTTTGGCCGCCTCATTTGCAGGATTGCACATGAGTTTGGCTATAGGCTTGGAGCTGAGAAGCCGGTTCCTGTTCGTTATATCAATTTGAGGACTCTTAAGCTGATGGAGGTTGGTTCTGGTCGGCTTGCCTCAGAGGGTGAGGCTGAGTCTGAGAGCGATGATGAAGAGAGTTATGCTGAAAATGGTGCGAATTCTGAGGAAGGAATAGAGCAAGACAAGGAAGGAGATGAGGCACAAGATTCGAGTGATAGTTCTCCTCCTGTGGTGCCAGAGC